>NW_008660851.1:104095-113524 GCF_000695815.1 Acanthisitta chloris
TCCTGTAAGCAGTGATGGGTGGGAGAGTTAAGTGACTTTTACATGGTTAGAAACAGCTAACACAGGGCATAGGAGATATGTAGATCTGATTATACTAATGCATCTGACCCAGACTACTGCTCAGGTGTACTCAGAGTTTGGACCAGGTATTTTCTGCATCTTTTATGAATTATGGTTATTTGTACCATGCTACCTGCACTAGCATTGCACTGTTATTTGGTTTAACAAAGCCAGTGCTTTCACAGGTAACTTTGTTTTGGATGAGCTGCTTGTAGGTGTCTTATATATGCAAATATTTGCTCGAGCCTTGAGTGAGACCTACAGGCTCCAACTGTGTGATTTGATCCTTTATTTTTTAACAGATGAGGATATGAGGGGAGGAATCATCAGAAGATGTAGGCAGAGAATAGGATTTAAAAGTCAGAGGACAAGAGGAAATAATATGTTTTTAAGCAGGAAATAGGAACTGAAACCCTACAAAACCTGTATGATCTATACTATCAGACTTGCATTACAGACATTAATGACTGATATCTTTACTGATGAATCTATCCAAATAGGTCAAGGAAAGAGTTACTCACAAATGGGCCATGTGAGTAAGATGTTATTTGTAGTGACTTGCCCTAAAGTTTATATAGTTCACCTCTAAGCTCACACCAGAGCCAAGCACTTTTCCCCTAAGTCAAATTAATTTTTAAAAGCATAAAAATTAACCATAAAATGAATATTCCAAATAACTCTGGTGTGTCAGCAGTTGAAAACTTCTCTGGCATGATGGAGATTTTCAGTGAAATGTAAGGATTTCTGAAATACAAGATTTCTGTAAATGTTGAGGTTAGGAATGGTCCAGCATCCTCTGAATTTTTTATGGCATTTAATGGATTAAATTAATGGATTTTAATGTGAATATCTGCTCTAACTAGTGAAGACTGCAGAATTTTCAGAGGTGTGCATGGAGACATGACAGTCCCTGCCTTATGCTTTGCAAATATTATGCAGTTCATTGCAGAACACCAAAGAGCTGAATGTTATAGAATTTCTTTCTTTCTTTCTTTCTTTCTTTCTTTCTTTCTTTCTTTCTTTCTTTCTTTCTTTCTTTCTTTCTTTCTTTCTTTCTTTCTTTCTTTCTTTCTTTCTTTCTTTCTTTCTTTCTTTCTTTCTTTCTTTCTTTCTTTCTTTCTTTCTTTCTTTCTTTCTTTCTTTCTTTCTTTCTTTCTTTCTTTCTTTCTTTCTTTCTTTCTTTCTTTCTTTCTTTCTTTCTTTCTTTCTTTCTTTCTTTCTTTCTTTCTTTCTTTCTTTCTTTCTTTCTTTCTTTCTTTCTTTCTTTCTTTCTTTCTTTCTTTCTTTCTTTCTTTCTTTCTTTCTTTCTTTCTTTCTTTCTTTCTTTCTTTCTTTCTTTCTTTCTTTCCTTTCTTTCTTTTCTTTCTTTCTTTCTTTTTAATGCTACACAATGCTGAGCTGCTATTATCTAATTACCTTATTTTTCACAGTCTTGTTCATTTTGGAAGGAGCTTGAAAGGGAGTGGTTGGTGAGGCAGCCTGAAGTCAACAGCATCTCCCAGGATGATACTATGAGAACTCATTATGGCTCATGAAATGCTCACAGATTATGGGATTCAATGCTACAGGAATATCTGTAAGGGTAAAAAAACCCCAACCCATTGCTTTGAAGGGGTAAGAAAAAAATGAGCATTGTTACTTTTGCTGAACCACTTAAGTGTTCTGTATTAAATGAAGCAGGTATCCAGAGGAGGAGGGGAATGTTATATCATCATTTAAATAAAATGTGCTTTGTAAACCAATGCACAGACAGAATGAAATTTAGGCAGCAGAATAAACAATGTGCCAGAGAAACCAAAGAAATACTTTACTTTCGCAGGAATGTTGTCACACTTTGAGCAGTGTTCCCGGATCTGTAAATAAAAAAGGAAAATAGTTTTCTAACCACAATTAAAAACTTACATGACTACATATTTACTAGATAGCAAAAGGAGTCATTGGGCTCTCGACCAGCAATGCCTCTGATGACTAAAGGTGTTGCTGTCTGCAGCAATTTGCATTGATTCTCTTCCCTTCTCTTTAATCTCAGGTTTTGGTTGGGATGAAGCTGACACTGTGTTGCAAGTGAATTTCCTGCAACTAGATACACATTTTTTTTGCCTCTCAGTTCCCACAATATACTTGGGATCACCAGTCTCAAAGAGGGAAAAGAAACCAGATACATTTGATTTGAAACCAGTCTTAAGTATAATCTTAGACAAAAGCAGTCTCACACACAACAGTTCTGTTCAGTCCTTTTCCTTCCAAATCTTCCTTTTGATTTACTATATATCTGATGTCTCCCATGCAGGTACTTATAGATCCCTGAATTACAGGGATATAAATCTGAAGCTTGTCTAAAACTTTAGGCTAGGATAGAAGTTCACAAAGAATCTGGTAAAGCAATGGGAGAGCAAAGAAAGGAACTGTAGGCATGTGAAACTATTTTGTTTTGTAAACACAAAAGATGGCCATGAAGAATTGCAAGAGAATCTAATGAGGCTAAAAAGTTTGTAAGACCCTTGCAGATTGAAATTCATTGTTGATTTGTGCCAGGTAATGGGAGAAAGGGGGAGAAGGGAGGGAATCAACTCTAACTAAACAAAATTGGTCTGTAAATTAGGTATTACCATTCAGGAAATATATCTCGGCATTTTTGTGGATAGTTCAAACAAATGTCAACTCAATGCTCAGCAGTGGTCAAAAAGGCAGTTGGTGCATTGAACAATTAGTCAGAAGACTTCAGTGAAAAAATCAGGAAAATATCACTATGTCACTCAAAATTCCACTGTGAATTTGTGTTTTGAATACCGTGTATCTTTGGTCTTATCTATAAAGGATTGTTGAAGATGATGCAAAATGATGAACAGTTGCTAGATAAAGGGAGGCTGAACAGAGGGAAACATCTAAAGCAATAGATACCATTCAGAAAGTTATTAAGGGACTTGTGTTCGTTATTTCTCACAGGATGAGACCTGTGTAGCACACAACTGAAATGGTCACACATAGTTTATAGAACTTACAAGAAAGAAAATTGTTGCCCAGCAGAATCACTGCCATTAGAATCATAGAATCAACCTGTTTGGAAGAGATTACCAAGTCCAACCCTACCATGGTTACTAGACCATGGCACTAAGTGCCACATGCAGTCTCATCTTGAAAACCTCCAGGGATGGTGAATCCACCACCACCTTGGGCAGCCCATTCCAAAGTCTGATTAAAATCTCTGTAGAAAATAATTCCTAATATCCAACCTAACCCTCCCCTGGCAGATCTTGAGTCTGTGCCCTCTTGTCCTACTGCTGGTTGCCTGGGAGAAGAGACCAACCCCCACCTGACTCCAACCTCCTGTCAGGGAGTTGTAGAGGGTGATAAGGTCTCCCCTGAGCCTCCTCTTGTCCAGGCTAAACAACCCCATTCTTGCATAGCTACAGTATAATGTGGACCTTGACAGCAAAAAAGGCTCAAAGATATATTCATGAAAAAATTAATCATTAAAAATAACGATACAGATACAAACTTTGGTTTAGGAAGGCTCTGAATTGTGTTTTGCCAGAAGGTGGGAGTATGCAGTGGGGAAAACTTCACAGTGCTATACCCTTGTTTTCTCTAAGTCTTTGCTGTTGGTTCCTGTCAGAAACATGTAACTGGATGAGAGATTTGTTCTGCTTGTCTTGTGATTTTAAAAGAGCTGAAAGAAATCTGTGAGCCACTTTCAATTAACACTTTTGAGTGATTTGGCTTCCTACTCACCTAGAAACCTATTGGAGGTCCTTTCATTGGTTTCTGCTTGCTCAGGATCATGTAGGATACTGACTTCAGTTTCCATGGGAAGGAGATTCAGATTGTGTGTGAAGTCAGTTGCCCTCTCTGATTTCTGCTCAGTGGTGTCTTTTGAGAGATGGCTAAGTAGTTTAGCACCCCATAAGATAGAAGCAAATGGTGAGTTGCTGGAGTTCAGATGGCTCCTTCAGATTTAAGCTTTGTCATTCTGTGCTGCTCCAGGCCAGAGGGTTAGGACTGCATAACCACAGGCAATGACACTGAAACATAAGTACTGCAGCAGGATGGGGAGCAGTGGTAGATTGGGAGCTAGTTTGCTCAGGGACAAGAAACCAGCTTCAGGACAGGAACAAATATTGCTCTGTGGTTGTTGCAGCTCCTTATCATACTTTGCTTTGGGAAGGGTAAATTTGTAGCTAGGAATGTTTTCAGCTGCAAGAAAACAATTGGGAATCTTATTTTCTGGTTGAGAGTGGGACAAAGAAGCCAATGGACTGAGATGACATAAGGGTGGATTGTATACAATGCTGCTTTGCCCAGAGGATATCAAAATTGCTGTCTTCAAGGCCAATAATAAAAAAGAATTATTAAGATGTGAAAAATATGAAGGAGTGTAAGGATTTCCTGGGAGAAAAAGTAGAATATCATGCATGTTCCAAATGGGGAAATAATAAACTCAAAATTCCTGCCTATGTTAATTAAAAAAAGGTGGTATAGGTGGCACCATAATTTCTGTACATGGAAAAGTATTGAGGAGGTATTCATAAGTAGCACCTAAGAATGAAAAAGATTCATTCATTTTATCTCTTTAAGAACTTAAACTCAAAGCCAGTCCTGTCAGATTGAGCTTTGTTGATATTCACTGCATTTGTTTTGCAATTAATGAAAATATTTTCTGTTTAATTTATGAATTTTTATAATTGAAGATTAGTTTGGCAGACTCAGCCAGATGCACTTAGTGTTCTGTTCATAAAAAAAACCCCTGAAATAATTACTTAGACATGAAGAGATTTTACTGTGCATATTTGTTTACTACAAAGTCTTGGAACAGCAACACAGATGTTGGAACAGAGAGTCCCTATTGCATCTCCATCTCTTCTCACACTGAGTTTCAGCTCATCATTGAATAGATTAGCTCAGCAGTTAAAGTTTGTTGAAATAACTTCTCAGAGTTTTGAATGCAGAGATCAGCAGATTAATGACCTACTAATTAATTAAATGACCCATTGCTGTTAAATTAATATTCCTCGAGAAAGAAGAAATATTCCATCAAGAGGAACCATAAATCAAAATTTGCATATTTGTTCCCATGAAAAAAGTGGCACTTGCTCTGCTCATTTTGTTCTGGACCAATACTATTCAGCCATGAATTATCACTAGTGGTAAATCCCGGGGAGTCACAACTGAAAGACTGAAACCAGCATATATGATTCAATAATATTTAAAAGATCTAAGCCATCCTGCTTCTGAATGAAATGCATCAAGCTTTTATGAGCTATGGGAAAATTTGCCTCGTGGTTTGCCATTCTATATTTCTTGCAATTTAGGTAATTTCCCCTGTAAGTGGTAAATGCATTCTTTTTACTTTTCACAAGTATGTGTTCATCTTTTTTCCTATTAAATAGCTTCAGAGAGAGTAGGATATCCAACTGCAGAGTACTGCAGGGAGTAGCAATGCAGCCTCCACCATTTAATATTTTGAGCACAGGCTTTATAGCATCCATGATTTTTTGACATTAATAACCTCCAAAGAGAGGAGAAGCTTAGGCATCACCATCATTAATTCATTCATGTAATTGCTGATGATGCCAGAGGCATTTCTTTTAATGGCACTATGCTAATTGTTTTCAGAATGCATGTTTCTCCACTTGGAGCCATGGTAGGACCATCAAATCCCACCATGTAGCCATAGACAGGTAAGGATTTGTGAGCATTAAGAGAGCTACAGAGTTTAAAATTTGCATTAAAAGATGCTGAAAGAAAAGGGTAGACTTGTCATTGGGAGCCATTTTCATAGATGGTAAGTGACAGTGAAGATAAACAGATCTGAATCTTGTGTCAGGCAAAGAAATCTGGTGTAATTTCCATTGTTTTAGGAAGATTTAGGCTTAAAACCTATGAAGGAATTCTCAGACCCCATATATGGAAACAAATTCATTAAAAGCATGGTATCAAAAAAGGTAGATAATTACCACATAGTGATTTCTGAAAATGATCACCATTTAACTAATCAAGCAACACTTTAGGTATTACAATGGACGTCAGCTCTGTTGCAACCAATTTCTTGCACGGAGTAGAATAATTGTCACTAAGAGCAGAGGAGGTGCTTCCTTAGTCCCAAAGAGTGCAATGTTACAGCAGCATAATTATATGGGGGTTGTTATGTATAGGGGAAAGGAATGACTAAGAAAGATGCTCTGCACGGAACAAAAGTGATTAAGAAAGCAATCAGGCACTAATGTACTGCACTGCTTTAAAGGAGATTTAATACCTGGTTTATGATTTGTCTCATTTGTGCTCACTTTGGAGAGCCAAAAGAATCCAATTATTTTCCTGTAGCCACTGAGTATACAACTCATACTGTGAGATGAAGTATACTATGTAATTGTCCTAAATTATTTGAAAAGGGTGATTATTCAATATATGCTTTCTAGTATCTGTACTTTTAAAGCTGCAGGGAACTGCCTCCACACTGCTGATTTCTCCTCTGTGAGCAAGTACACCAGCCAGGAAAGCTAACAGCAACGAGCTGAAGGCTCTGGCTGGCACAGAGCCTCTCTGCAGGTCAAAGCAGTCAAGACATTTGATCCCTACCACGATGGAGGATTGTGCTTGCTTTAGTTTCTGTACTTTTAGTTTACAGTAATGTGGTAGTGCTGTCACGAATCGAGGGTAAGGTCTGGAGAGTAATTGTCACAGCACATGTCTCATTTTGTATGAAAATTACTCTTCTTGGTTTTCTGTTCCCCTTTTCTGGCTCTGTGTGACTAGATTAAATAGAACTTTGAGGGGAATGTGCATAATTCATCAAAGCAAAAATTGTTTTAATATTAATTACATATATTAATTTTTATGTATATTAATAAAAAATGTGAGCATTCTAGTTGATTTTTACGTGTCAAAACTCTTTGCCTTTGCTTTCAGAGTTAAGAGAAACCTCTGGAAGAAGAAAATTTCATTAAATTTTGATTTCTGTACATCTCTCTGCATTAATGTTGACATTTCACTGCGTCTCACTTCAGTAATCCTTTAATCAAGGTATATATATAATGATTTTTATTGTTAGCATAAATCCCTTTTGGTATCCATGGTAGTGTTTCTCTGTTCTTTTCCAGAATTCTTCCAACTGCTTTTTTTGTTTTGGCTGATGCAGTTCCTACACATCTGCCCTGTATTTTATCTGCTGTTGTGCTGGAAAACTGCTAGTGTTCAACTTCAGGAGGTTTAACCTGTGTGTGAAGCCTGAAATTGGATCTTGTGCTGTCACCCCACACTGTAAACCCAGTCAGAGCACCTTAGCTGTGAGCATGAGCACTATCAAGCAGTTTTATCTTTCCTTTTAGTTATTCTCCCACAATATGCACAACACATTAATAAATTTAATCTCATTTCATAATCTTCCATCTGCATTTCTAACTTTAAGGGCTTGTCCTGCATTATTTACCTGGTATTTACCTTGGCTTGCTGCTCAAGCATGATTTTATATCTTTTGGAATATATTTACCTGATGTAGAATTGATGAGAAGGTGAAACATTCATGTTCTTGGCTGTAAGTATTTTGCAAATACTCTGTCAGAACAGGTAAAATGTTGTCACCTAGCAACTAATAGCGTTTTTTCCCCATATATATATAATTTTTTTTTCTGCTGGAATTGCCTAGATGATTTCCACCCTCCATTTTCACTTGTTTTTTTTTTTTGAGAAAATGAGAATGTGTTCTTAAAAAGGTTTTTAAAAATGGAAAATTCAGCTGGCTGTTAAATTAGGGGGTTAAGAAATATCCTGGAAGTTATTACAGTCTATAAATCACCATTTGTATTCTTCTAGTACCTTTGAAACTGATGACTGTGAAAAAATCCTTAGTGAAGATGCATTTTTCCTGGGCAGTATATGGGGCTATGAGGAAGATGAGTTTTCCTTCTTTTCTGCTGCACTGTGACATGGAACAATTTCTAAGGGCAGGATATTGTTCAGTGCAGGATCAGTATGTTTATTCTAGTTCTAGAAAGAGCAGGGAATAAAAATTGACTACAAAAAAGTTTGCCCATGATCTTAACTACTTATATTATTCTCTAAGAAAATCCACTAGAATATGCACTGTGTTTCTTCATCATTAAAGTCAGAGAATTTTATGTCAATTCCCAATTATCCTGTTTAGGAGCACAGGCAAAAAGAGCAGACATCACTCCAGGGGAAACCTGTCACTCTGCTCTTGCATTCTCTAAGCAGTCAGGTACTTTAGAAGAAGGCACTAGAAATCCCGTCTGGAAAATTTTTAATTAACTATGTATTTTAAAGTTTGGGTTTTTTCTCTTTTTCCCAGCCCTAAATGATATATTTGTCTAAATACCTGAAGCTTTGTTTTGTTTGTTTGTTGTTTCTAACCTTAAGTAGGCCACTGCTGCCTTTGTTGTATAAATCCAACTCTCTTTTTGGAATTGTGGTAGTGATCTGCATAGGTTTAGTTTGATTTTAAAATTAATTTCTTTTGAATTTCCAGATTAACTACATTTTCAGTTACTTTTCAGTAAGTTAGTAGGAGACATGAGTATTTGCTTTAAAAATTGGAAGTATCTGATACAACTCTTCACTGTCCATAATATTCATTGTTTTTCTCTGACAAGTTTCTTTTTAATGCTTTCTAAACAGGCCATTTTTATATATTTCTCACCCCTTCCATTGAAACTTTTAAATTATAAGTGATTGGAACTGAACGCATGATTATGAATGAAGCAATGTGAAGGGTTTAAATTATGTCATAATATAGGAATATGTTATCCATGGGGGTGTGTGTATAGGTATATATTACCCACATCACCTAACACCCTGTTATGTGATTCACTGGCTCTTCACAAGGATGCTTTGGTGGTCTTGGTAGTATTTTAGTCTGTTTGTTCTCATCTTAGGACTTTACATCTTTTCTCTCCCTACAGATTTCTGTGCATTTTCTATATATTACATTTGTTGTTTTGAGCTCAAGAAGGAACCCTACTGCTCCCCTCTTAGGCTCTCACCATGCTAAGTGATTTTCAGCTGAGTACAAATTTCCCATTTCAATTTTTCCTCTTCTTTTGATCATTAATATACACAATAAATGGCATTAATTTGCTATTAAAACCTTTCCACTGTGATGGGAAGCAATGTCTTGTTCTTACTGTAGCTTCTAACTGATTTTTAATCTGTGGCAGGAGCTGAAAGATTTATCTTTTTTATTTGCTTAGTAAGATTTATTTTTGTTTTGGTGTACAGTTTTATGCAAAACTTCTATTTTCTTCTCTAGAATTTCTCTGCTCCAAAATGTTAAGACAAATCCCAACACAATGACAGTGCTGCCACAGTGAAAATACTCAGTCTTTCCCTCACCTTTGGTCCTTTACAACATTTGAA
>NW_008660851.1:113563-114866 GCF_000695815.1 Acanthisitta chloris
CCCCAAATACAGAGGGCAGAGATCTGCAATATTTGTTTGCAATCATCAGTAGCAGCAGTATGTAGCTGCTGCTGTTTGCTAGTCTAATCTGTAGCCTTATATTCTTCCTTCTGGAAGGAGAGATATTAATCATTATGTTCCTTTCCTAATACAACTTTCAGAGCCCTAAACATGCCACAGTTTCAGGTTAAATATCTGTAAACTTTTTAAAGAAATTCAGCATAGAAATAAATTGCAGGATATGGTCCATTAGTAAATGCTTGTGAGGCTAAGCAACTCTTTCAAGAGTTATAGGCAAAGTGTTGCAGAATACAAACAGGTATTAAATCAACTTGATGGACTCCTATATAATCCCTGACTCTACTAATGCTTTATGGCACTCCACTGGGCAGTTTAGGCTACTGGTCATGCTTTACTCTTTTTAATGTGAGTTGAAGTTAGTCCAAAGTAAAAAAACTTATTGCTAGTTTTTTTGGTTGTTTTAACCTCCCACTTGTGCAAGTGCAGACTCCAACGTCCCTTCTTCAGCCTGTTATTTTAGAGCAATCTGCAACAAGCACAGCTTGTCTCTGCAGCTGAGCAGATGTGTTTCAACAGGATGGCACTCTGCAGAATGGTCCTGAAATTCTATATTTTATGTAGCTCTTCTTGCTGCTGTTTTTTCACTATGCCATCTGTATTACCATCATGCAGAAGCAAAGTCAATGGGGCATTAAGATCTTGCTGATGTTACTGTTTCTGGTTGGAGCTGGAATAGAGCTGCTACTTTGCTTGGCATCTTGCTGACTTTGTCACCCTTAATCAAAGTGACAATATGGATTTCTGGGACAGTTTATGAGGTCAGTAGATGCACAGGGAGGAACTAATTGTTTGGCCTGTGCACCCAGGAATAGGAGGGATCCTGTGCTCAAGACCTTAAAATTAAGCTATAGGTGTGTGCTCTGCTCTTTCTGATCCAACTGCCTTCTCTCCTGTAAGGTGGAGAAACCCTAGCTGTGTACATCCATGCTGTGCATCCAGCTGCTTTAGAGAGCAAGACTTTACTTATTTTCTTTCTTCACGTTTCCTAATTGTTAATAATGTAGAAAAGCTTTCCCTCCACCTACAACAAGCCTCAACAAACCAACAGGCCAAAAGCCAATCACCATCTAACATCTCTGAAGAAGAAGAGACAAGGACCGACTTTTGAAACATTGTTTTAGTGTTCAGCCTCGTGAAAGCTTGACTACAGTTTATGCATTTGCTCATTGATATGTACTTTTCTCTTTGCCTGCAGTGGGGTGGAAGGGATCATGGTCCTGCT
>NW_008660851.1:114878-156436 GCF_000695815.1 Acanthisitta chloris
CAGAAATGCTGTTGCTAAGCAGTGATGCTTCCTTTTTCCCTGTCTGCCCTGTTTAAGTGAGTTAGAAAGCATGATGCAGCCTTGCTTGTTTCAGCTGATATTTACAGACTGATAGAGACTCCTGTCTGAGCCTCACTTCTTTCTCTGCCAGTTAGCTCAGGCCAAAACTCTATATCCTCTTGCTTGCCCATGGTGAGGCCATTTTGATCCTGTCTTCAAAGTGGAAAAAAAAAAGAACAGAGAACCAAATTCTGCTCCATTGTTTCAGGTGCTTCAGGTCACCCCAAGGATTATGTAACTGCCAGACAGTGTAAAATTTAATTAAATGGCTTGGAGACATTCACTGGAGCATTGTTGCCTTTTGCTTGTGTTCTGGTTTTATCTCATTCCTGTGCACACATCAAAGTACTGCATTTCTTTCGTTTCATAGCAGCCTGAAACCAATAAAACAATCTTTTCCTGAAGATAATGAACCACCCTTTGGAAGAAACAAAAATCACCCAATAGCAGTTGTGTATGATGTTAATTCTCAGCAGAGTTGCTGATATGTACCATAAGAACATGTGCTAGGTGGAATCACACTCTGGTAACTCAGAGACAATAGCACCATGGGATCAGCTGAGGCCAAGACTCCAAATGCCAATTGCAACAAAGCCAGCATAGCAAACCTCATGGCCCTACTTGTCCCATTTCTAAAATTTGTGAAGTGCTGTTTAGTCTAGGAATATTTTTTTCTCTAAAAGATCATAATACTACCATAAACTTGCATAAAGCACTCTCGGACCGAGATACCAAAGGTGTAACAAGCAGAATAGGAAGAGTTCAGTAACATTGGGAGGTCTTCTGCCCTCTACACAGTTGGTATTGAGGGTTTATCAGAGAGTCCTTCAGCCTGATTTTCCCACCACTGGATCACTTTTGTTTGGGCATCTTCACTCAGCAGCTACTTACTGGGTGTTATGCGCAGGAGGAGCTGGGAATGCATGTTGCTAAACTGAGTGTTGAAATGTCCTCTCCTGTTTGGGCACCCCAGAGGTCTGTGTGGAGATGAACAGTGTGGTGAGGGGTGTGAGAATCTACCAGTTCAGTGTGCTCATTCAGTTCAGTGTGCTCATTCAGTTCAGAATCTATCAGTTCAGTGTGCTCATCTAGTCAATACCATTTTCTGAAATGTCACTGTTTTCTCAGCGTTTTATACCATTTCACACAATTTTTTTGTCACTTGAGTTACTATTATTATCACAACAATTTGCCTTCTTTCTTGTTTTATTCATTGTTGTTTTTAAATTTTGTTCTCCTGTGTGGTTCAGCTTATGCTTTCTCCCACAGCCCAGTGACATTTTTCCAACAGTGCTGAGCAAAGTCCATGCAGTTCTGGTTTGCAGAAATGGGCCTTGAGGCTCAGATATATTTGGTTTGGTTGGGGCCGTGGGCGACAAACTGCTTCTGCTGCTTTCAGTTTTGCATCTTCTCTTTGAGTGACAACAGATGCTTATTGAGGTATCTACAACAGCTTGATTGTCCTGGTACATTTTTATATTAAAAAGTAATTCTTTATGAAAAATGTAGAATACAGAAGAAATAGTTTGCATTATTCCATGTCTTAAAATTCAGGATGAGTTCTAAGATATGTCTTAAACTATTGATATAAATGAGGATTTCTCCTTCAGAAGGAACTCTTAAATATCTGTAGACAGAGCTATGTTGTTGTGTTGAATAACTCCCAGACACCCCACGGGTGCTGTGGAAGACACTAAGCCCTTAACAAGTTTCTTTTATCCTTAATCTAAGTCCAAAATAAAAGTGTTAATTTACACACCTTTTTAATTAAATTATTTTTGTAGGTTCTGGAATATAGTTGGAAGAGGCATTTTAGTGTAATTTGTGGTCAGCTGATCAGTACAGATTGTGACAAATTGGTCCAGCACAGAAATACCCTTACCTAAAAAAGAGAGAATCTAGAAACCTCAATGATGGACAAATCCCATTTGGGCTGTCTGGGAATTATAGCAACCTCTGGTCATCTCAGTTTGAGGGATTCTGCTCAGGTGAGTTGAAAGTGAGTAGGAGTGTGACCTGGTTATGATATTATTAACTATCCTGACTCTTACTAGTGTAGTGTGAAACCCCAGGTTTAGGAATTGGGAATATCTCTCAGTATATTTTCATTCCTGTAAAACATCAGAAGAAATAAGTAAAAATAAACACACATAAATATTAAATTAACATGCTTTTGTTGCTAAGGTAACAAATTTCAGATCTCCTCTGTGGGAATACCACTCCACATGTAGCACAATTCACAAGTATTAAAGAAATGGTTTTATGCAGCCATTTAGCAACATGAACAGTACATGGAGTTGAGATGAGTGAGTAGTTTAGCAGGAAATTCATATTCAGCATGAAGACACTGATGGCTCAGTGACAGCTGGAATTTAGAGGGAATCATATTCATGAGCAGTGCTCTGTACTAAAGAGGCAAAATGACAGCAGAAGAAACAGCTTTGCTTTATTTGCTCCTGTCTTCTGTCCAGATTATCTCACCTTTTACTGTATCATTCAACCACTTGTCAGGGCTGTATTAGAAGTATAATATGTGCTTAACACTGCTGAGTTTTAACAAACAAACAGTGCATGTCATTAAATGCGATGTCTTGGCCAGGAGAACGGACTTGGGGAAGATGTTTTGATATTCTCATAGCAACTGTGCAAAGTGGCTGATATTTCAAGGTGTAGCTTTCTTTAAAAACAGAATTCATATGTAATTATTTGTATTTTTGGACTCTAATTGGACACAAGTTTGCAAAGACTATATTTCACAGAATTTGGGAGAGCAGAAAAAGAACATAGAGATGGCCTTAATGAGCCAGAGCACAGCAGAACATGCACACGTGCCTCTGGGCAGAGGAGCATTGGCTGGGGCTCATTAATGTGTTTTATGGAAGTAGACAAGCCCAATGTACCTTCATCAGGTATGTTTTATCCTTTCTTTTTCATAGCTTGGGTGTAGATATTTGGTGCTTTGTCCCCAGATTCGGGAAGAAACTCTGTCAGATTGGTGAGTAAGCAGCTGGGGCTGGAGGGAGAATAATCTGTTCTATCAGTTTGATGGTGCCTTGTCAAAGTGTCAGCTGATGTGTATGATGGTTTAAAATCACCCTTAGGTCACACGTACTTATTCAGTCCACATGGTGATAAAAACTTTCTGGAGAAAATTATAGCAGCACTATGAAATGCCTCTTTTTATTCATAGATGGAGGACAATAGATCCTGAAAAGTGGATAGTAACATCTGGGCAAGGGAAGCCTCCTGAACAGTCTCTGTTGCTACATCCCAGGTGATGACTGTGGCAGTAATACCATCTGTTTATTCACTGAACCTTGAATTATAGCAAATATCTTGCTCCAGATCAAATTTTTTCCTGAATCATTGCCTTTTGCCTGAGCCTTTTCTTCCATTGCATTTGTTAAGAGGATAGAGAAATCATATAACATTCATCTATGAAAGCAATAATGAAGTCAACAAATGTGACAAACACAAGACTTGACAGGCATAAAGGGAGATTGTGAAGAACAGCATTTGGTGAGAAAGAGCCCATTTTAATGCTCTCCTTTTTGGTACAGTTCCATTATTTTTTCTTGCTGCTCAACAGACATCACTGTTAGGTAACTGCTATAATTCAGCCTGATGTGTCTCAGACTATGAATGTTTCTTCCCTACCATCCTCCTTAGCATGGTAGTTTTTGCTTCTTAATTTGAAATAAAACTCTGGAACTAACTTTGCACATAAACTCAGGAGCACAAATTGCTTGCTGCTTGTTAATTTACAGTCTTGAAATGATGGTAGGTAGAGCATAGCACAGGCGTGGTGCAACTGTGGAGAATAAATGGAATATGAATAGAAGGTAGGGCCTGGTATTGTTCAGATTTGTACTTCTATAAATCCAGAACATTTCCTCTTATGTGGCTGACAAAAGACTAAAATCTGCCTGACATGGTGTTCTTTAATCTGGTATTCCAATCAGGTAATTGGACACTTTCTTGACAGAAAGAGTGGTCAGACTTCTAACTTGCATGCTGAGATTATTTTTTCAAACACTGTAATTATTTATCAAAATGAAAAATATGGTAAATAAGGTACTAATGAAGATGAGCACTGGCAAGGCACCTAAAGAGTATATTTTAAGATGATATAAGGTAGATTAATGGACAAGAAGCATTTGGAAGAATTGGGAAAATTGTTAGACAACTCCATTTCCTGCTAATAGCAGTATCACTGAAGACAGGCAGAAAACTGATGAAGAATGAAAGGCATTCTGGCATTTTCTTAAAGGATGACCAGGTTGTCTTTATTAGAAATGTCATTCTTAAATAACTTCTGGTTCTCAGAAAGTGCATTCTTGTGGCATGACTTCATTATGCTATGGTCTACCAAAATCAAGACCTTTTATATACAAGTATGTAAAAGAGAGGTTGGCATACACTGTGAGGTGTAAAACTTTGAGGAAAACACATCTAGCCTTAGTTCTTTTAAATATGTCTATTAAAACACTGATACCATCTCAATTTCCTCTTTACGTTTATTAGTAAGTGCTCATCTTGCTTAAAAAAGTCCCCTAATTGGTCTTTCACTGTGTGCCAGAACCAAAGGCCCAGGAACCATCTACCCTGAGAGATCAGGTGGGAGCAGTGAGGCTGTAAAAGATACTCAAGATTCAGTCTTTGTATGGGAGTTATTAAGCCAAATATTCTACTTCTGTATCCTTGATTATACCACTGTGGTTGTTCAATATGTGTCCGTGTACTCTCCTTGGGAAAGTATATAGAAATTAGCAGAGATATCTGTATTACAGGACTAAACCTATTAGGATTCTTCCTATTAAATATGACTATCATGTTTAATCCCTCCCAGGAGGTCAAGGATAAAATGGTTCATTCATTTTATAGGCCTATTTATTAAGGCTAGTTGGATAGAGGAGTGCAGTATCATCACTTCAGAAGAACTTTGGACAAATATAGCAGGCAAAGCTGTCTTAATTCCATCTTGTTCTGGGGTGAAGTGTATTGTCTGGTAAACTGGGAAGGCAAACTGATACTTTCAACAGGATAGAAAAATCTTGCTGTTACTCCCTCATTGGTATTTTATATCTCTCTCCTACTTATGCATCTCTCTCCCTCTTCAGAGAGATAAGAGTGCAACACTGTGGAAAACACTCACCAGGGCTGGATCAGTACTATGCTTTGAACTTATATCATTCTTTCCAATCACATGAATTTGGTTTGGATGGTCTGGGAATCAGAGAGTTTTTGTCTGTTAATAATCTGTGTTCAACACAGTTCTTCAAAGTCTGGTGTGCTCAGCTCAGCCCAGCTCCTGAAAAACCTGTCAAGATCTGAAAACCTAAGGAATGAAGGGAGAAAATCTGAAATGATCTTTGCTTGGGACCTGGAGGATACAGCGAGTTAATCACTCCAGTTTTTCTGATTTTGATTAATACATTATCCTAACAAATTTGTGTAGAAGAGTGTCTCCTTCGGCACTGGAGAGCAAGCTAGTACCTAAAGCCTGGTAGCCACTTACCAGGTCTTTAAAAAAGTAAGGATTGATCTAGAGAGACCTACTCAGGGTTTTGATCACTGGTTTAACCACTAGGTTTTTCAGGAATTAGTCACTGGTGTTTTCTGTAATGACAATATGAGTCATGTGAGAAATCCTTAGCTGAGAAAATTGTGAGGATTCTGTCAGCTTGTTGTCTGAACAACCCAAGGCAAGAGATTCCCTTAAACCTGATCTCAGTCATCAGCAACTTATTTCCTTTTGATTCTGTAGGCCTGTGTCTTTATAATCCTTTTTGTCTTGCATTGTCTTGTTTTGGATTTGAATGTTTCTTGTTTCATAACCTACCTTGAATAAGAGACAATTTAGGGTAACTCACCTACTACAGGTTTGACATTCCCTAAAATCTCAAAATTGAGAAATACTAGCAAGTGCTCAGACCCCCAGATCATTGCAAATACCAAAAATACATGATTCTGTGTAAGTAGCAGGTCTCAGAGTTCTTCAGGAGTTGCTGTTAGTCAGGGATCTCTTTGACAGACAATAAAGCAGTGGGGCCTGAAACAAGTGCTGCTTCTCATGTTTCCTTTCAGCAATGGTAGGACATGTCCACTGAGACCTGAGCAGCTGCTTTTGGGAAACCTGAGCTGCAACTGGATGGATGACTCTGTCATTTGCAGGTGGCACCTACCAGCAGTGGGTGAACTGTGTCTGCTTACCCTGACAAACCTTTGTTTGCAGCCATCAGTGTCACAAAGAGATCGTATGCATGTGAGTTTCAAAATATGAAACTCCTATATATCTCTGCTTTTGAGGAGAGGGAGTGATTTCCCAGACAAGAGAGGACTTGAGAAACTGTCTCTACAGATCTTATGCCACTGGTATTATCATATGAATTTCTTCTGCTGGTTCATATGAAAAAGCAAATTGAGCCATGAAAGGATGAGGGAGAAGGGATTTAAAAACAGCACCAGGAAGGCAAATGTTTCCCTTTCTGTTTGCAGCCTATCTGTCTAATAAATCTCCTTCCCAAGCAACTCTACATAAAGTGAGTGGCACGTACTACCAATGGCTCAGCAAGGCACTTCTGCAGCTGTTGGTATTTAGTATGCAGCTGCTTGATTTTATAATTTCCAGCACTCTGCTTATTCAGAGTCTCTTGCTGTAGAAAGAGATATGGAAAACCATTAGCTGGCTTTTATTCTTTGAAGCACAATACCGAGGACAGAGTTGTCCAGGATTGTAATGTTAGTGGTTACATATGTTACAGTCCTATTGTGAAATCAGTTCTAAAAGTTAGATATTACAGACTTAATCTCTGATGTTAAAAGGATAGAATGTAAAGAGTATTTTCGTTTGGATTTATATTCTAAAGCTACTGTCATACTCATGATTTCCCAGACAGAGGGTCAGTTATCAGCAACAAGTGTTCATTGATTATTTGTTGTTCATTTGTGTGTTCTTATCTCAAATATTCTTATATACTCCAGGCAATAGAGTGCAGGAGGCCTTTGTAGTATCTACAGGAATGCTTCCACCTTATCCCTCATGTGTTTCATAGAGGGTATGTCCATCCTAATCAGATTTCCTTCAGCTGTAGAGCTCCATTAAAATGCAATGGTACTGAGGGATAAGGACCGTAGATCACATGCTGTTGTGCTAGGACTCCCTTTTTAATTCAAGTTGTTTATCTGTGACCTAACTCTGGACATTGCCTTCCTTTTACTCAGTCCCCAGAATTACCAAGTGAATGGGAAGTTTAGGACTGTTTTAATAGAGGTAGCATGATGCCAATCTGCCTCTATGGTACTGGTGTGACCAAACATGAAGGTGGCCATCAGGAAGGAATCATAAACCAAGGCAATCCTCCAGAGCACTCTTCAGTCTGGGTGGTGTGCTACTGGATTTACCTTTGTGCAGTCATACCATATTTTAACAAGGAGGCTTCTGTGATTTGGTGTGCTTTGGGGTTTGACAAGAACAACTGTTTCAGAAGGTTCTAGATTTTTGGTCAAAGGTTGGACTTGATGATCTTGGAGGTCTTTTCCAGCCTTGATGATTTTATGAGTCTAGGATTATATAACTCCACAGAATATCTGACCAGGTTTGTGGTGTCTGAACAAAAGTCTCAAGACTGTCTCTGGTGTCAAGTGATTGTGATAATTTAAGGCACTGGCCTTCAAGGAGCACTTGCAGGTCATATGAAAGGCAGCTACAGTCTTAGGAGGGGAGGAAGGAGATATAAGATTTGAATAAGGATGGGTGATCACTGCCAGTTCCCTACTCATCTTCTGATCATATAACATCTTTCCCTTAAAGAGTCATCTTTTGGAAGTGATGAAATGAGCAGAATCCATGGTAGCTGGAACCTAAAGAAGGGTAAATATTGACTGCCAAATTGGGTTGAAGAATTTTCAAAACCATTAACCATTAACCCCACCTCAACAAGGCAGTTAACTCATGGAACTGAGAAGCCAGAACTATTTGAGGCAGAAAAAGATATTCCTAGGCAAGATGGGATCTAAATAAATCAGAGCTTTGGTAGAAAGATGTGTAACTTCATGCACTCAGCACTCTCATTGTATTCCAGATCAAAAGGACCAAGATAATCTGAGATAAGATTCATTTTGCCTATTTTTTATCTCAGCAGGCCTCTGATACTACCCTGACTGTGCTCAGAAAGAAAGACATTTTATATCATGATCATGTCTATAGTGGAAATAAACAGTCCTTTTACACAAAGGGGAAACCTTCCCAACCTGGGTACTCCAACCCTGGATCCTGAGCAGTTCCAGCACTTTCTCAAATAGAATAGTAGAATGTGTAGAAGTTTTTTTGATTTTTCATTTTATCACTTGTTTACCTCAGCTGAAACTGAAAATATCTCTGGGGATAATTTAGATGTCATAAGTTTCATATCTACAGTTTTACATAAACCAAGCATTTTTTTGGTTTTTTTTAGAGGCAACTAGTGACAGAGACAGACATAAATCCTGTTTAGTGCTTGGATTCTTTAATGTTTTGCTGAAAAAAATTATTTAAGAAGTCAAAAAGTATTAGCATGTCCTAGGGCAAAAGAGAGTGGTGATAGCCTTCTTAGTTTTCTTCAATTTATTACCCATGCTTTACAGTATGATGCAGTAGTATAAAGTAGTGCTTTATGCACTGCAGTGTTGTAATTTTACAAAGAGAAGGGCCTGATCAAATACCCAGTACAATATCTGATAGCTCTACATAGTTAAGGACCACACATAGAGGACATAATCGATATTTGATGTCATTATTGATTAATTCTTTCGAACCATCATAATAAAGTGGAAAAAGATGACTAGAGATTATGAGAAGTAGGCTGTTTGACTATATGAAAGATGACTCCAATGTTAAAAATAACAAGTTACTATTAGAATCAGAGAGAAGACAGCTAAACAAGAAGAACCAAATTAGAAGTACAACAAGCACAATATAATATTGAAATTACTAATTAATGATAGCCTTAGAGGCAAAAGAATACCTGTAAGCACATGAAGAAAGGAGATAAAATCTGCTATGTTTGAAAAAAAGGCCAAACCATTATACAATCTAACTTACACAGCCATCTATAGGTGTACTGCTGGGTAACAGGGCAGGCAGCTTGACCTCTGTCCTTGTGTGGGACCTCTAAGAGGGTCACACACTTTGTGTTCACAGGGACAGTTTGAGTGGTTTCAGCAATATTTAACTGTGAAGTCAACAGGTTCTGCCTTGATGAAGAACATTGACTACAATTTTCAGCCTACAAGATCATGGCAGATTATAGGGCAGCAGGAGAGGGACAGATAGAGAAGAGCAAGGATGCATAAGGCAGCTGCTGGGAGTATAGAAAGCAGCTATTTAATTACATTTTGCCAGTTTCACTATAAAGCCTATCACTTCTCTCTCTTCCAGATGACTGTTAAGGGGCTGTGGGGACTGAAGGTTTTTTTATGAAGAAATTAAAGAAGGGAGGAGAGAAGTGGAGGGAAGTGGAGGCAGTTAGCATGTAGGAAGCTGCTTGCTATGGCATCTGCTAGTGCTAAGCTGAGAGTTTGTGCTGACTGGGGGTGACAGGGTTTGCAAGAGCAGAGGGACTCAAGCAGGCTCTGTGAGTTAGGACCCATGGGAGGTGGAGATGGGACATATGGAAAATGTTAAGGCAGGGGTGGGTTTCTGAGTAACCATGAAGGAAGGAAAAGCAAGTTGAATGTGAGACTCTTGATCTTTCCATAATGGGAAGTAGTTCCTGCTCTCCTGATGGATACTGTAGCTTGTATTGTCTCCCCAGTGAGAACTTGTGTCATTGTAGGTCAAAAGTGCCAAGATCTTTCTATTAAGGCTCAGATTTTGGAGGAGAAAATAGCTATTGAAATTGTCTGAATTTTCTGTGGCAGTTGATCTCCTGTTAAAATCTGCTAGTCACTGGCTATGTGTGCTGGGATTACTGCTTATAACACAGAATGAGTGGCACCACCTCTCATTTATAACTCAGCTTTAATAAGGGCAAAAACTCCCTCAACTGATTAAGGGAAATACATTAGAAAAAAAATTCCTCACATACTTTTCTGGTTTGCCTCTGCTTTCCTCCCTATTACTTAATTTCCTACTAATCTTCTCTTTCATCATCTGTACTCATGGGGCAGGAACTGTGTGTATTTAGCCTGGTTTCCTAAGGAAATGAAACCTCTGTGTGTGGATAGAACTGCCCCTTATGCATTTTTAGAAGTGATGGTGAATATTAACTGAATATAATGAAAGCGTAAAATCTAAATTCCTACAATTTTAATGAAATTTAATATCTGGAGAGAGACTTTTTATTATCCTAGTCAAGAAAAGTAAACTTGCCCTTTATTAGATAATTCGTATTTGCATGGTTGCATTCCTCCTCAGAAAGGAGGCAGAATAAAATGGTCAAATCCTTTTTACTTGAGCAGGAGAAGAATGCAAAGCATTATACAGGAAATTTTAGGAAATTGCTTTATTTTTTAAAGGAACTAGCCATAATTCACAAGGACAACATCTTTTCCCTAGAAAGCCTGGAAAAACGACAGCATCATGTAGAAGCAGCTGTATCAGGAATTGAGAAAACTTAATAAGTTCACAGACTGTCTGAAAACTGACACATGTACCTAACCTGAACAGGATCACACTGTGCAGACTGCACTTCAGATTAAACAAAAGCAAAGGAAGAGATTGAGTTGCTGAGAGAGAATTGGACTTGCGGAACAGGAATCTGTAACGGCGAAAAATGTTGAGCAGAACATACTAAACCACCTTAAACTGAAGCACAAGTAACCCACAGAATTCATTCAGGGTAGCCTGATGTATGTGCATGAGCCAAACTGGAAGAACAGCATGCTGTAAAAGTGAAACAGAAGGTGTTTAGACTCCCTAAGCCTCGCAGAAAAAAAAAGAAATATGTTAAGGCATAACACACTGGCAGCATATCATGTCTCCAAGAGTCATGTGCTTGCCTAGAGAAGCGTGGGATTGCACCGTGTGGAGCATGCACCTGGGCAGCATGAGACTCTGAGAGATGTCAGCAAAGACATTAGTGAATTCTTGGATCATGACTCTGTGAAGGGGTTTTTAGAAGCTGTCACAAGCATGTACTGCCAAGAAGCCAGCAGGGCATGGTAGTACTGTTTAGGAGTGTTAGCACAAGGTGATGATGCCTAGTTGTGCAGTGTTTCAGGATCCAAAGTGATGCTTAGCGCTGTTGCACTCTGATTGAGGTGTTGAAGGAGTACAAAGTAATGGGACAAATTCTCTGGTTTATGGATTTTTTTAAAAACATTCAATTGTTAAACATTGCTGGGACTTCTGAGAAACGTGAGAAATTGTGCCATGAAGATCTCAATTTACTGTTACATGAGCATCAGGGCAAATGAACCTTACCCTGTAAAGGCTGAGTCAAGAGGAGGACTGAAACTCATCACAGAAACAACAGACAGTCCTGAATTAAAAGTGCTCCACCTCAGGCCTAAAGGCAGCTGACCTCTATCTCCTGCTTTCTGACTGCCTCTGTCACAACCTTGGTGATGCCGACAATGAGGCAAAAATGAGCTAGAGCTGGTAACAACAATCCTTCAGTGTGTAAAGAGTGACAACCAGTGCTTTGCCTTTGGAGCACTGACTCTAATCCAGATGGCATGACTTTCAGGCACCTGGCTCAGTGCATCTCTATCACAACACTCCCACTACACTTTGTTGTCACTCTCAGTTAAGAGCCAACAATACATACCTCATGCATTATTATTTGTCACATCAGAAGACTTTACCTCTCCAAATTTAGCTCCATCATCATTCATAGCCTCTCTAAGGACAGCCAGCCTCCCACCCAGGCTGCCTTAAGCTGACAGGCGTCGCATCAGTTGCTCATCCTTCAGACAAATTCAGTAAATTAGACAGCAGGCTTTTGGGTGGAAGGTTTCTCAGGTCTGCAGGCAGAATTGTCCAGATGGGAAGAAAACTGGTTAATGGTTGAATAGCATATGCTGCAGCTTCAGGGTCTGACTTATTGGTATCCACTCAGAACCACTCAGAAATCACAGCTCCTGGTGAGGGACAGAAACACTTTCCTCTTTTTTACTTAGGAACTGCTGACTACTGGGCCACCCTTTGCTGTACCCTGGGCTGAGTTGCATGCCTATACTAAAAGTAAGCTGGGATATATTCATTCAGCAGGTATTCTTTTTTTTAAGAAAGCAGCTAAACAGGTTAAGCAGATGAGTGTGTCAAAGCTAGTGTATCTACACTGCAAAATAAAATATTAACTCAATATTCAGGATGAGAGGAAATGGCCTGAAGTTGTGCCAGGGGTGGTTTTTAGACAGGATATTAAACATGAAAGAGTAGTCAAGCATTGGAACAGGCTGCCCAGGGAAGTGGCAGAGTCACCATCCTTGTAAGTGTTCAGAAAACATGTGGACATGGTACTTCAGGACATGGTTTAGTGGTGAACATGGTGGTGGTTCTACGTTGATGGTAGGACCAGATGATCTTAAAGGTCTTTTCCTACATTAGCGATTCTATGATTCTGTGGTTGGATAAAACTGTGTATAGGTCAAGAATTACAAACTAGCCAAGGGAAGTATAGTTTTTGTGGTCTGTTTTATAATCCCATTCATATCCTGTTGAAAGGTGAGATATCCAGAAGGGACTTAGGCAATTCTTTTGTTGCAATACTACTCCAGTGCCCCCTCCCCAGTTTTCTTGCATCTCAACCACCCCAATACTTTACAGATTTATACCACAAGTTTTACCACATTTTTCTGTGTCCTGTTACTGTCCTCTGGACTGTCTCCAGTGGGTTCTTACCCATTAGCTGCTTCAGGCTGAGCAGTGTGAAAGATTAGTGCCTTTGCCATGCAAGTTATGGTTCTGGTTTTACATTTCACTACCATGTCTGATGTTGCTGACTTGTCTCATGAGCCTGTGAACTCTCCATATACTTGTTATGATGTGCCTTGACATGACTATAATAAGCTGGTGATCCCACAGAAGCTATAGGGTTATCAAAACTGGGGCTTTAAATAATATATTTAGAATCAAAATATAGGAAATTTTTTAAAATGTCTGCTATATCATTCAAGGAAAAGTCCAATTAACAATCTATCCTTTAAGCAGGGAAGAAGAGCAGAACTTCATTTACATTGCAGAAGGTAATGAGAACGTTTTCTTTCACTTGATAATGCAGAGGTGGATCAAAAGCAGACTGAAAAGTCCCTGAAGAAGCTTGGGAGTGTTTGCCACATCTTCCCTTTTTTTATTTCAGTTCTCTTCAACATTAATATACTGTATTTCTTTGGATTAAAGAAACAGAGATTAAAATGAGGGGTTGCAAAGATGGGTCCTTTGAAACCCATTTTGAGTGAAAGAGAAATGTGAGAACTTCCATGCATGCATTGTCTCCTTATATCATGATCCTAGCTGTGTAAAGGGATACCTACATATTAGGAGCTGCCCTAGGAAGCAGATTTTCTCCTATACTGGTTAAATAAATATCCCAGAGGTGGCTCTTTAAACAGCTATGCTGGCTCAGAGCTCATCAGTTTTTGAACTGAATATCAAGAAATATTCAGCAGATGGACAGTCAAAGTTCAAACAATGCAGTGATTAATCTTGTTTCACTCAGCTATGTAAAGATAACGACCCACAAATCTGGTCCCCAAGCTGCAATACAGACATATGCAGCGTGGGTGAAGAGGGCAGCCTGGGAAAGGTTTAGATCAGCTTGGTGATAATACTACCTCAGCCCTGATTATATTAGTGCTATGGCTTCCCAGAACAAAGATAGGGATTGGTGTGGGCTAATGTAAAGAAAAATCTGACATAAACTAGGTGGAGCATCACGTGAAGGTTCACAGTGCCAGTTCCTACCCTGGTCCTGCCAAGGAGGTTGGAGTCAGGTGGGGGTTGGTCTCTTCTCCCAGGCAACCAGCAGTAGGACAAGAGGGCACAGACTCAAGCTCTGCCAGGGGAGGTTTAGGTTGGATATTAGGAAGAGATTTTTTACAGAGAGAGTGATCAGGCATTGGAATGTGCTGCCCAGGGATGTGGTGGATTCACCATCCCTGGAGGTTTTCAAGATGCCCTGGATGTGGCACTTAGTGCCATGGTCTAGTAACCATGGTAGGGTTAGACTCAATCTTTGAGGTCTTTTCCAACCCGGTTGATTCTATGATTCTATGATTCTTCCAAAGGGCATAAAACTGGAAAAGATATCTAAAGGACTGAATGGAAGGAAGGAAAGAAAGGAGTCTTGTATGTGGTTCCCCCACCCGCCCTCACTCAATATTAGGCCAATACAGATCTTTTCTAGGAGGTGAGCTGCACATGATGAAGGAGACTGTGTTCAAACCAATGGTTTGGTATCAGTAATTAATATTTACTTTCCTTTGTGATTTTGTACCTCTTTTTAAATTTCTCTCTATTCCTTGAAGCTACTTACATAGATATGAAGTGACATTGAAATAGTAGAGTGAGAACAGGGGTAGCACAGTACACCTAATTTGGCTGTGCAAAAGCCCCAGCAATGATGAAGGCGACTAGAGCAGCATATCTTCTCTTGGGAATTGAGTCTTTCTGTAGCATTTCTCCTTTTAACCTCAGAATAAAAAATGGAAATTCCTTATACTGGTGTGCAGTGAAACACAAAATCTAGCTAAAGGAGTTGGTGTTATGTGGAGGAGGTGAGTTCATAATGTTAACTCTCAAAACGGTGATATTTCACTAAGTGCCTGCTTTTAAGCTCCTTGGATGAAGGATTATCTTTGCCCAAAGTTCATCCTTGTCTTTAGTGCGGCCAACCCACATTGTGAATCAGTATTAAGAAGCAATAACTGAGATAACATTCAGTTTTGTCTGTGATTTCCATAAATAATATGACTAGGCTATTACAACAGTTGTAATGGGGAATTTTTGAGTAATACAGAATAGAATATTTTCCACTCTGACGCCATGGTTATATTGTTGGAAAGTTTTTAACATACATCAGTTGTCACAACAGTGAGATCTTTCTCACTGTGGAGATCATTTCCTACTCTGTTACTTTTATGTAGCTCTCTATTGCAATAAGGGTGAAGTTGCTATTATGAGAAAAATATAGAATAGCTAATTATACTGGTCTAACCATCCTGCAGGTGTTTAACATTGGTTTCTAGAGTCCAACTAACATTTAAAAAATGTATGCATATCTTCTACTTATTATTCTTCCAGCAAATGTTTTGAAAGTCAACCTTTCCTTTCAGGGCACAGAGCACAGCTGCTTTTATAGAGTTTTAGCCTGATCTCGTCTTTCCTCTTGTTTTTGGCTTTCCTGATGTGCACTGCACATTGCCACTGACTCAACAAATGTGAAACCAGTACAAACTTTCACTAAGTGTAATAACAGGTTCCACCCCTCATATTTCCTCATGATACCTAAGTAAAGGGTCAATTCCTCTGTCAAGGACTGCTGACTCTCTGCCATGGCTGCCCTACCAAGAGCCATCCAACCAGTCTTCACTGTTGTCTCTCTTCACTGTTCTTCATACACTGAACATCCTCTTCTCACAGTCTTTCTCTCTCACTGGCACCATGAATTCTGCCATACCATCAGTTACCAGTGTGGTTTATTTTAAAAGTGTGAATCATTTTTCTATATCAGCCTTTATTTTATAACCATGTCATCACACTGTCCAACATTCATTTTCATGGGCCAACATCACTCTACTCTAATTGAACATCACCAGATCACATCATGTGCCTACTGAAAATGCTTAGTATAGTAAAATGTTTGAACATTCCCATGCATAGTGCAAATAGAAATTGCTGGACAGGTGAACTTTTGAAATTATACTGGGCAAACATTGCATTCTTGATAACCTCATAAAAAAATTAAAATTTTACTCTGAGTTTTAGCACGAATTTGTTGAAGACTGAGTTTCAGTATCCTTCCACAGACAAAAGAGCATAAGCTATAAGGTTATATTCTTTGGAACAAGTATTATAACTAAGATTTAAATAAACCCAAAATCATCCAAAATGCTCTCTCTGGAAAACATACAGTTGAGCTATTGGACAGCTATTGCCCAGTGCTCATTTAAAAACTTTGAAAGGCTTAAATGGCTTTCTTCATTGTCACTTTGGGCTTTCATTCTTTTTCATGCCTCTTTGTGCCATGCACAAGGAGCTGTAACAACAGAATTTTCAAATCAAATGGTGTAATTTCTGCCTGTGATAAATCAGATTGGTTGGCAATAATGGAAAGCAAAGCTGGAAAGTGAATTATTTGGAATACGTCAGTCCTGAGCCCTTCTTAAGACAGTATAATAAGAAATCAGAGAGAGAACTTGAAATGTTTTAGGACACAGCCTGAGAATAGATATTAGCAAGTTTGCCATTGCTTGACATCAGTCTAGAAAGTGCAGTGAGAATTTTTTCATGCTATCAAAAAGGTGATTACTGAGTATTTCATCTCTGAGTTTATTGTTTCTCAGTTCAAAGGGGTATGACATCAGTAACATCAAGTGACAGTTTCCAACCACTGCATAAATCCTGAAATAATGGAATCTCATACAGCAGAAGGCTGTGGCCTTACGACGTTTCCCTCATGAATTACTCTGTTTCTCCTAAGACAACCAGTTGTTACCTTTTGGCTGAAGTACGTAGACTTGACATGTCATTGTTCCTGAGATCTGCCTTGGGAGAGGAAGATAACTCTTCATTCCCACTGGTCACAGCACATGGGACAAAACCAAAAGTGCTTAATTTTTCTTAGGAATTTCTTAAGATTGTTTACAACAGACCTTAGAAAAACTTTTCTAATGATAATGCCTGCACAGAAGAACAGATTGTGTTGGGAGGAGAGAAGAGGTGTCTATTACTGGGAGTTAGACAAACACCTTTCAGGAATTCTATTTGAGTCTTCCTTGGGTCAAGGGTCTGACATGGATTATCAAGATGCAAACAACAAGTAAATGACAATTTAAGAACTTTTCTGGTCCTGTTAGGTTTTATTCATTTTTATAAGTGGTCTCCCCCATCCAACCCCTTTGTATCACGGGAATTTGCAATTGCATCTGCATTATTGGACACAAGCTCCCTGATGTTTAGCTGTATATAAATTCAGGTAAGAACACTATCGAATTTCAGACTGTCATGACTCATTGAATTCTGAATAGATTTTTTAAAAACCCAACCCCTTACTGTATGGTATGTAAAGACTTACAAAAACTTTTATTCAAGTTGCAGCTTTAAAGAGATATATATATATATATGCTTTCATCACTAACCTTCTTTTTGACTCCATGAAGTATCACTTGCATGACACATGGTCATTTTCTAGCAACAGTTGTCCAATACAAATTCCAGGATATAAGGCATTGTAAATAACTCATCCTTAGTGATGTGCAACAGAAAGTGAGGATTCCATTGCAATTTCGTAATACAGATATGATAGAGTCAGTTCTTATGACTCACCAGATACTAGAGTGACCCAAATATTTGCTTTTATGTAATAAAATCATAGAATCATTTAGGTTAAAAAGAAGCTTAAGATCATTGAGTCCAACAGTTAACCTAACACTGCCAAATCCAACAATAAGTCATGTCCCTAAGTGTGACACCTACATGTCTTCTAAATACCTCCAGAGATGGTGGCTCAACCACTTTCCTGGGCAGCCAGTTCCAATGCTTGACAACCTTTTTTGTAAAGAGACATTTCCTAATATCCAATCTAAACCTCTCCTGGTGCAACTTGAGGTCATTTCCTTTTGCCCTGTTGCTTTTGACTTTGAAAAAGAGACTGAACCCCATTTATCTACAGCCTTTTTTTCAGATGGTTTTTAAGAGTGAAAAGGTATATATATATATACACACACACAAAATATATATATAATCTGGGTAATAATGTAAAATCCTTGAAAGCAGATTTTTATTTATGAGATTGCTAGTTGTGACAGATTACCATTCACTCTAGAAATGGAAATTATGCTTCTGTGATAATATTACTTAATATTAAGGGGACTACTCTTAAGGGGACTATTACTATAGTCTTCTTTTTTTCCTTTGTATGCTGGTGATGTGCTTATTCAGGTCTTTCATTCACCAGATATGTGACTCCAGTAGTTTGGTCCCAAATTTGCAAAGATATGAGTCAAAAGAAATTGAAAGAATCTTTGAGATGTAAAACTCAGTTTGAATGCAATGAAGGAGGATCCACACTTTTTAAACATATTGTCATTGATATTTATCAATGTTGAATATGCTTTTAACTTCTGTAAAAACATATCTGGAAAGCCGGAAATGTATATATAAAAATATATATACATATATACACAAGTATATCTATATAAAATATTCAGTTTATTCTAATGGTGCTCTCATATTTTCTTTCTAGCAGCAAATGGAGCCTAGTTTATGAAGTATTTTTCACAAGAGCATCACAATCTTTTTTTTTTTTTTTTACTTTCAATATGGTTTAGCAAAACTCCTTGACTTTGATTGAAAAATCACTTGATAAATAACATAATTATCTTGTCCACCTCTGTATGCCCCATTTACAACATAGCAGATCATTTGGCAGCACTTCATTAGCCAGACAGCCACGTGTCTTAAGTGAGCAAAGGAATATATTTTAGAATGCAAATATTAAAAGAGAGGATTTTTTTAATGAGTTTAAATAACATATTAGACATAGGGTAGATGCATAGCTTAAAATCTGCAAAAGAAAGGAACATTTCTTTGAAACGTCCACTGCTAAAGGGTCATATCTGTCTCGGCATTAACAGGTGGTGTGAGTCATACTATCTACTGCAAATAACATATGTTGCAAATATAGTGTGTCCATGTGTCTGCAAAATCATTTTATGAATTGACCTTGAATGGTGGAATGATTGAAAAGTATTCACAGGGAAGACAGGAGGAATAATTTTTAGTCAATTCTGTTTCCTGAAGCTTCTTGCTTTCAGGGCAAATTATTTCTGCTGTGTATGAAGTCACTTCAGTCCCGTCATACTATTCTACCCCCTGTCTGGATAAAATTATTTTCAATTGGTGTAGGGCATGGGGGAAGAACATAATACGAAAGCTAAATGATTACTACATTATAACAACATGCGATAAACCAACTGTTTAATGCTTGAATCTGTCTCCTTTTATTTTTAGTTGATGTCTATCCACAAGTAAATATAAAGAAAATGGGAGACTTCAAGAAGTTCAAAAGGAGGACACTGCTATATTAATGGAGTTACTGCATTAAAATTTGCAAGTCTTTTTGGTCTTCTATCATCAATAGAGGTGCCCAGGCATCCTCTTGTAAAATTTTTACTTCCCTCTGCAACCTGCATTGTTAGAGGTGAGCAGTAGCAGCAGAAATTGCAACATAAAGCTAAAAGTCTCATCATGGTTGCTGAGACGTTAAATAGGGAAGGTAGGCATAGAGAGACTTTCAAGAACTGGAAGTTTTTATAGAATTTTCTCAACACAAGGAGCAAGGAAATGCTGTAGTGCTTCTCCGATTGCATTTTTGAAATATTGCGTGGACTCGTGTTCAATGGTAAAGGAGCTAATTTTCTAGACTAGTTAGTGCTTTAGTTTGACCTGAATGTGTTTTGTATTCCATGGGTTAACTGAAGAAAATTGATTGAATTTCTCCAGTACTTGCCTCACTCTACAACATCTTCTTGGATTCAAACAATTGTTGCTGGAGGTGTCCAGTCCAAGAGTTCACTCCAAACAACACTGTTGCTAGCACAAGATTATAAGTCAATCACAACTTTGTCTAGCTGAGTCTAGGAAAACTCCACAACTGGAAGCTCCACTGCTTCTCAAAGTTAGCTGCCCCAGTGCTGCACCACTCTCCTGTCATGTCTCCTTCTTTGCTCGAGTTCTTCTATTTGTTAGAATTATCATTAATTAATTAGATGTTATTCCACAAACAGACTTTTTTTTCTCCATGCCTTTTGTAGTTAGATGATTAGCATCCTTCAAGGTTAACCTCAGCATTGTTGCCATTGTGGCCTTAAGTAGAAGGCATGGGTAAATCTATTGGGTGAGGCATCTTGGTTATTTCCTTTGCAAGAGAAGTGGATGCTTGATACCCAGATATCAGTTTTCTGAAACTGTAACTCTGAACTAGACCATGGTACTTATGTGGCTGAGGAATAAAGCTCACTAAGTCTCTAAGGCTATTTTGGTGTTTATTCCTAATGGTCCAGTGTAAAATGCCATGGTTTTGCATCTGCAAATGCAGTTCTGCTCCCTCTCAAGTTAATGCTGGTATTAGTAGTTATTTTGTGCTTTTCTCCCATCGTATATCAAAACATTTCAATATGTGTACAATATTGATGTTCTTAAATTTGCTGCTTCATAGATGTCATGTCACCGTCCATCACAATGATACAACGAAATTATCCATTCACTATTGTATATATGTCACTGAAGATTAATATATTCCAGAAAAGATGCATATGCATCTGCCTAGCTTTGAAATGCAAAAAAGAATTGATAGGCACTTGACATAAAGGGTTTTTATTGAGTGTTTTGTCATATCAGTGCAAGAAACCTTCCTGGCTGCTTCTTAAACTTCAGTAGTACTTCCATGTTTCTGTCAGCTTATTTTTGGTGGCATCAAATGAAACAAGTCACTATGGTGAAAAAGAACTTTTACTGAACTTGATTAAATAAGTCTTCAGCCTTCTGTGCTGCACAGAATGAGAACAGACCCTTCCCTGAGCCAAACTGAATACCCTAAATCAGTTTTCAACTGAAATTGCTTAAAAAAGGCTCTTTTTTTCCTTCTTCTTTTTTTTTTTTTTGTGCAAAAAAATCCAAACAAACCACCCAAAACCTCCCTGTAACATATTTAACAGTCTCAGATCTTTTTTATTTCTCTTTAAAATTATTTGTACGCTACACTCATGACATCTTCAAGATGACTCAGGAAATTCAGTTGTAAATAAATCTTCCAGGTTTGCAGATTACCTTACCAATATCAGAAACTGAAGAGTTATTTCAGTCCTTCATTTAGGTAGAAAATATACTTGTTTATTGTTCTGTTTCTCCTCATTATCAAATCCCAACAATATCTTAGTAACCACACTTTAGCATAGCTTGATATCTTTTGTTTATTGTGAACTGCAGTTTGAACAGTGATGTACCCACAAGGGCAAATGGCTCCTTTGTACAAGATCTTGACACTAATCAGAAGTTTAATCCGATAGTATAATTTATTTGGTCACATAAGCTTGACTGTAGGTCTTACTTCCCACAAGGCATAAATTGCACAGCCCATTCATAATTTGGTACAATTGTGAGCTGCAGCAATAAGAGCTCTGCAAGAAAATAAACTAATAGGTACTAAAGGGCAGAAGACCTATCTAATATATACACTTTGGACAACTGTTTTTCCTCCTCTGAGCTCTGTTTTCATTATCTGCTCTTACACAATACAAATTGTCTGAGACTTTACCCTGTTCCTTAACACTGTTCACAAACTCAGGACTAAAATCCAGTCTGAGTTACAGGTTGGCATTTGGATTTATTGGCAGGACAGGCAGACAGCTACTCCTTGATGTAAGTGCCTTCTTTCTTGAAATTTCACTCCAGGACCTTATTTTTATTCCTAGTATTTTGTTTGCTAAAAACCCCTGTTCTTCTTTTCAAGGCAGGTTGAAGACCAGCAGAACCACTGAACTGGAGGAATTTCAACTGATGAGGTAGCATTCTGACCAGAAATATCTTGTTGAACTCAAAGAGGCATCCTAAATCCAACATAAAATTTGTCCCTTTAGTCTAGTAATGTATAGTCCAGTGAGACAATCAGAATGTGATGGTCCCTTTAGTCTAGTCCAGTGAGACAATCAGAATGTGATCCTTTATTACATTGACTTAATTATGATAGTGCATATAAGCTGGTGTTAATTCCATTTTGTCTAAAAAAAACAGTTAGAAACTGACAGATGATAACTAGCAATTTCCTATTTTCTTGAAAATTCCTTTTAAAGCACAGATGGGTTAAGATTATGCTTTTTTCAATGTCCATATCAAAACACTTTAATTTCCTAGTGAGATAGTTTTCCCACTGCAGAAATCTACTATAAATAACAGCTACCGTAAACAGAGCTTTGAAATGATCAAAATAGAGATTCTGGAACTGTACAAAGTCATTTAACATCATTTCTGCTTAGCAAACTCCTGATCCTACTTTCTTATGCTGAAAATGTCAAAACAAGATATTTCAACACTGTCAAAGAGCTTTCTCCACTGTTTTCAAAACACTTTTTTGTCTAAATTGATATCCTGCTTTTAAAAATTTTGGCATAATAGTACTCTAATAGTAAATTGCTTTGAGAAAAATTGATCAGCATACTATGGAGGTTTTAAGGAGACGTTAAAACTAAACTAATATCAACAATTATACTGCACTTAATTGTACAGATTGACATTGCAGTCCTGGGTATGCATAATGAGACCAAGTGGCATTGTGAATTGCACTTCTTAATCACAAATATAAAACTGTTTCAAAGGTAAAACAAACCCTGGTAGAATGACCTTCAATAAAACAGGCATTTCTGTGTGAATGGGGGTTTTCACCTTACATGGGGAAATTATGTAAAATCTTGTACAAACCTCTCTTTAGATGCATATTTAGCCAGCTCAGAATCTACTTTAACTATTTTGATATTATAGAAACTTTCATTTTTTTGTAATATGTCAGTCCTTTGGGGAACTGCCTTTTTCCTAGTATAATGAATGAATTAATGGCACTTATACTAGACAATTGAACAGAAGCTTTTTTAGGTTATTTACTTATTCTGCTCTAAACTGTGTTTGCAGTCACAGGAATGTGGCTCTGAGATACTGTAGATGTATACTGTTAACAGATAAATGTTTTAGAATTTACATTGTATGTTGGTTGCAGACTGTACACATTTTTTCAGATTTATTCATATTTTGCTATGAAGACTTTGGAACAGCACATTAATGTAATATCGAATATCAGACACTTGAAAGCCTCAGATACTCAGAGTACAAAATTCTGTTTATTCATTGGGGCTGGAGGAGCCAGTTCTGTTTGTCTGTCTTGTACAGTGACTTACATGTTTACAATTGGGCCTTATATTTAATCTGAGGTTTGCATTGCATGTTTTTGTAAGATGCACAGCAAATTCAGTAAATCATCTAAATTCTTGGGCATCAGGCATATGCTCTGTTCTGCCTAATTTGGATGGAAATGTAATTGTGAATAATACTTTCCTGATAAAACCTGGAGAAAAAAAACAGTCGTTTGTCCTTCAAACTTCTTGGATATGCTGGGATGTTCTCATTTTCCAGCCTTACAGTTCTAGGTGTTCCTCTTTCATTAGACCAGGTTTATGAACATGAATGGAGGCAGATTGACAGCTGGGAACAAGCACCTTTCATCCTGCAGCTGATCCTGGGAATGGATGTGCTGCAGGTGCTCTGAAAGGAGGAACAACTCTCTCTAGTTTCTTTTCCTCCTTCTCAACTTCATCTGCCCCTTTTCTCCTTCATTCATAGTGCCCTACTTTCTTCCTCCCATTTTTATAGTCTTTCAGCAATCCTCTTGCCATTTTCTTGGCTGTTACAGCTTTTCTTCCACATTTAACTCTGTACAGCTGCCACAATAGATAACTAGTGGAAATAGTCAAGCATGTATTCTGGAGTGTTGTTTTCTTTACGAATTCCCTGCATGTTTTTACTGATCCTTATGATGACAGAATTTTTCAGGCACTGACCAGTGCTCATCTTTTATTCTTTTTCAAGCCAAATAGTCTTTATACTGGCCTTGAAGTGCATCAGTGCCTAAGATCCATGGGAGAGAATGGAAGAATCCTTTAGTCTTACACCATGTATTCCTGTAATTGTAATTTGAATGCCCTCTAGGCTTCCTCTCATCCTTACTACTTAGGGAAAAGTTTTAAAGTCCAAGAATTCATAGACCTTATGTTTTATGTCAATAGAAAAAAGTGGAGGGCAAAGAAAATCCCATGTTTTTTAAACTATCCAAATATGTGATCTAAGCATGCTTCTATTCTGTATGTGTAGGTGATATGTGACTTTGCATCACACATTTAGACAAAGAGAAATAAAGAGACTATGAAATGATCACAGGTAGCAAGGAAAACACTGTGAGCATTGATTCTTCTTTACTGTAGAAGCTGCCATAAACTGCTTTTTGGGTGAAACGTATTAGTAAGTAACAAAGTAACATGTCAAGTATTTGTTAACTGAATAATTCGAAGTGAGGAGTAGCAGAAGGCTGTGTTTTCTGCAGAGAACATAAGCAATGCTAACTAACTATAGCTGAGAAATCCATTATCTTGCCTTCATGAGCCAAGAATGTTTACTGAGCCTTCCTTCAGGGGCTAAGCCCTTAGGGAATGATATATCTTTGCCATATTTGAATTAGTCCCATTGAAACTGAAGCAAACAAAAAATTCAGAACTCTTTGTGATAGCTAGCATGATCTCAAATGAGAGAGAAAAGAATACAACCCTTGTTGAATGAGCTCCCATTCAAGTCTGCTGCTTTACAGAGATGATGGCTGGCAATGATGGAAATAGGTGATGCTGTGATACCTGAACTGAGCTTCCTATATGAAATGACAGAAGGAATGTGTTTTGATTGCAAGGACCTGTATCCATTTCTTTATTTCATTCCCAGGATGATGGTGGCATTTGCATTGCTCTTAATCTGGTTCAAAAATCACCTACCAAATGACATTTTGCTTGCACTTTTTTCCATCCAAATGTGCTAGGTATGGTTACATAAATTTGCATTTTATGTGTATGAGATTTAACTGTATTCTGGAATCATTTTTATGGCTTTTGTGACACAGATTTAAGGGCTAAAGATATTTTTTCTTTGTATAATGCAAGTTACAAGTCTCTTACCACCTCCATTTGAATGGCAGAGGATACTACGGGGACAATAACTGAGGGAACAAGAAGAGACATCTACAATTTTCTATCTTTACATTATGAGTATCTTATTTTGTGTATATTCTATTTTTTACAATGTGCAAAGTTCCTTTTCATAGAAAAACTCAGTTTTCAAACTCTGGATTTTGGAGTCTTTGAATTTTTAATGACATTTCATGAATTCTCAAATAAAAGGATCTGCTCCACTATTACTCGTGGTAGTGGGGAGGGAATAATGGTGTCTCCCACTGACACAGATTGTTTGACTACAAATTTTGTGGGTTTTTGTTGATGATGTCACTGATATTTCAGAGTGATTTTCTTATCACCCGTTGCATTAGCTGTCCCACAGAATGCATAACACCATGTCTTTTCTCACTGTTCTCTGCTGCTTCTTGCACTCTGTGTTATAAGTTGGTTTTGCTCACAGGCTCAGACAACATTGATATGGCCTTAGCAGATATTCTCCATCTATAGTTTTCCATGCTGTAGAGGAAGTTCCATATAACTGATGAACATATTGTCCTAGATTAGTTTTCAGACCTGCAATTTCATTGACTTGGTCATAAGAAAAGCCTCATAAAATATTTTGTCAAGCTTGTGTGCCCAGACCAAAACATTAAGAGCTTTGAGCCCTTGATACCCCAAGAACTCAGTGTCCAGGAACTACTAACAAGAAGGAGATAAGAAAGCCTGGATATGTTTGATTCAGTGAGGGTAAATTTTTCACATTAAAAAATAGTGATGACAGGTGCATAGTATGAATTTGCTTTATTTGAAGCTGTATGATTTTTTTTCATTCCAGATATGCATCTTTAATTGCTCCCAAGTCTGTGTTGGCTTCTCCAGTATTCTAAGTGAGTCCACCATCAGTTGCAGTGTTGTGGGGCAGCGTGTTGCTGAATAGCAGGACCTGGCTACTGTGTTGTCAACAGTCCCATCTGGCTCAACATGCTTTCCAATAAGAGAAGGTGAAGGATTGAATTTATTTTGTTGCTATCACTTTGAGCTGACTGGCACTGGGATCTTGCAAGTCTATGTGTCATGCAGTCCAACATGTGTAGGTGAACAATACACAGTCATCTGTAAAGACAACTGCTCTACAACCATTGACTTTTCATTGTGTCTCTGTATGGTGAAAATGCCAGCTGGAAATTGAAAATGGATCTTCCATTGTGGTTGAATAAAAATGTTACTGCAGAAGTATGATGAAAGGGAAGCAGGAGGCAAATACAATCTTACTTGGTACCACTGACAGAGAAATGTTGTGGCAGTCTGCTGCGATCAGGAACCCTCATCTCTAGGCCATCAAGCTGGTGAGCAGCATTCATAAAACCATCTGGACATCAGATTTTTGCAAAGACTTCCAAGACATTCATAATTTACAGTCTCAAAGGCCTTCATCTGACACAGACCGTATGCAAGTCTTTATTTCGCTGCACCTGACCTTACCCAGCTGTAAAAAGGGATTGCTGAACTCATGTCTCAGTCACACTGAGGGCAAAATTGTCCTTCAGAAGCAGTTTTGTAGCGTGGACAGCTGCCTATTGGTTTCCCAAGGGTTTTTGCAGAGGTTGAGTATATTGATAAATGGATGGTCACTTCTCTGGTTTTTGAAGGGCGAGAGGGAGTATTGTTTTCATCACTAAACTTCCTGAGAACTAATCCTTACCTGAGCCAGTAACATGACCACCTGCTGCCTATCATCCACATATGACTTTATAGGAGCATCTGCAGCACCTTTTCCCTCATCAGATGACATCTATTTAGTAGCTTTAAGAGTGAAAATTTTCTGGGGTTGCTAGTGGCTGTTTTGGGGCTCTTTACAGCACTTCATAAAGATGTCAGACCACTTAATAATCTGCTACAGTGTTCACACAAGATTTTCTTTTCATCAGTTAACTTCATTTGACTCGCACTGCTGACATCCCTACCTTTAGAATTACAAACAGTTTTTAATCCTTCTTAAAAGAACCGGATTTTTTTTCTCATGCACAGCTTGCTGCTGATCTGGGTTTTTTTTTGCCTACCCTTTATATATGAAGAGAGAAATCTTTGCTTGAACTTATCTTTGGCTATTTGACAAGAAATTTGTTTTGCTGCTAGTCTCATGCTATACATAATACATCTTTTTAGGATATCCGTCCTCATCAAAACGGTCCAAACATTTCTACATGGAAAAGCCATCCACCTTTGCTATGGCATTGTACACTGCGTCCCATGTCCATGAGTGTTTTCCATGGGATTTTTATTTTTTTTTGTTAAGAGCAACAACAGACTGGATTTGGGTTGCCTTCAGTATGTGTGATTTTGAATCATTCAATATTTAATCTCTGAGTGGCTTTGACTCACTTGACATCTGAATCCTCATGACTGAGGCCTAGACCAAGCAATTATGTCTTGCATGGGTGATCTAATTCTGACATCATGAACATAACACTGTGGTGTAATGATGTAATGATGCATTTAACAACACCAGAGCTCTTGGACTGTGCCTGCAGCTGCACCATATTGTGCTTGCAAACTTGCTTGCCAGTTGGCTCTCAGCACAATTTTAGAAACAAGATACCATTTCAGTTTCCTTGCCAATATGAGCATACTCTAAGACCTTTCACAAAGTTTCAGTTCCCTCTAGATGAAACCTCCCTAACACATTTTGTGCAATGAGCTTGATGGTACTTTAGAGATAATGTATTCTTTGCTCTTAGCATGCACTGTACCTCAAGAGTAGGCACTAGTAGTTATTATTCAAATCAACTATTTGCAATACTATCAGTTAGTTAGAAACAATTTGGGGGTCCCTAACTCCTGCACTAAAGACACATTCACTCCTGGCTATCAGCATTTGTGATCTCAGGTGACTATCCATTAGCCAACTCCTTTTTCTTCCAGTTGCATTTTCCAAATAGGAAAGCTTGCTTCTGTGCAAATTCATTTATCATGTTTTGCCTTTCCCAGCATGAAGGTACTTTATTTGTTGAAGAAGGAAAGACCCCATTTGTGAGAGGTTTTCATGCTGTAGCACTGATGTTAACCTCTGGAGCTATATTTGAGGTATATCAGATTCATAGCCAAAGGCTCAAATAAGTACTACAAAGAGAAAGCAAAGTGGAAACTCTAGTTACTCAGAATCAGACTACAATTAGCTTTCTCCATACCCACTGAGACTAGGACAAGAAATAAAGAATTTAATTTATGTACATGGCATTTTAAATTAGACAATTTCCTAATATCTACTTCTACAATATTATTTTGGGGACAACTGAGGTGTGCTTGAATTACGGTACAGAATCCTTTCCCCCAGCAATTCATAGGAAGATTAAGAGCTGACTATCACAACAATTAGCTTTCTCCATACCCACTGAGACTAGGACAAGAAATAAAGAATTTAATTTATGTACATGGCATTTTAAATTAGACAATTTCCTAATATCTACTTCTACAATATTATTTTGGGGACAACTGAGGTGTGCTTGAATTACGGTACAGAATCCTTTCCCCCAGCAATTCATAGGAAGATTAAGAGCTGACTATCACAAGGAGTACTGAGCTAGTTGATTCAAACGAGATCTTCCTTGAAGTTGCTGTGTAGTGCAGGGATGGTGCCTTAGACACTGCTAATAAAGTCAATATGAGTCAACAAGGACCAATTGCAAGAAAACTGTTCTGGAACTAACACATGGAGAAGATGCTGCAGAGTTAGCAGGCAGAATTCATATCCTTAGGCAGTGCTTGTGACTCAACAAATCTATGGTGGTACAAAAGCACACGCTTCAGTGAAATATATTTTTCATGCTGAAATTGCACAGGTAGTCAGCTTTGAATTCCTCTGGCAGGTTGGGTCAATGCTGAAGTATAGAGTTTAGGTGTTTAAATTCTACCTGTGTGGCTGGGATGGATACAGTTTGCCCCAAATATCTTGGGGCTTTTTCTGCAACATCCAATTTGCTAATAATTTTCAAAGCATTTGTTGTATTCTCGGTTCTGAACAGGCCAAAGAAAGGGCTTATCTTTCAAAGAGCTTAAAGGCTCTATAGAGATCAAGATAAAAATGTTTTCTCATTAATACATGCTTTTATCACCTTTAGCCTAGAATTACATACTTAATTCAAATGGAGCTCTGGGAAATATAACAAAAAATATACTTTTGCTTTCAAATTGGCACCAAATACTATATAGACCATAAAATAGATGTGCTAGAAAACATTGCTGATGTTTCCTATCTAAATCTGCAAGCACATTAGCACTGTTTGCATTTACTCTCAGAAGTACACCTGCTGATTTATTCTGCTTGGAAACCACCACTTAAGTTTGTCAGTGCTTTCAAATCAAATTATGTCCATCTAGTATAAACTCACTAATCTGTTAACACCATAGTTTCTGTGCCTTCCTGCAGCAATGACAAATAATAAACAGATTTCTCTCTCAGACTAATTTTCAGTAAATACAAAATGAGTGACATTAATGTCTAATTTATAATAGCTCATACTAACTGAGGAAAAGATCAAGCCTTTCTTGTAGCCATGAATTATATATTGAAGATGAAAATTAAGGTTATTTGGTGTTAGTTTGGAAGATACCAGAAATGAGATCACGTCTGGAACTGACTTACTTGAGCATTGCCAAATTTTCCAGTAAATCTGAAAAGGACAGGATCCCTCCAAGAGGAGGCAAGACTAAACAGCACAGTTACAAATACAGAAATATAATGAATATTTCCTTAATATACTGAATATCCAAGTGGTTACTAATCAGGTCAGGTTTCTTTTTGATGAGAAGTTAACTTCGTTCCAATCTGCCATTACATTTCTTTTTATTATTCAATTGATATATCCTTCATGGAGATTGTCAGAGATGACTTCTGCTTGTCTTTATTCTTAAAAGCTTTTGAATACCTTTGTTCAGAGGATTGCAGAGAATCGAGAACTTAATTTTGTTTAGCTGCAATCTAATCAAGGATATATTCAAGTTTTCTTTGTCAGCCACTTTCTGTGGAAACTGTGCATTTCAAAATGCCTAATCAAATATAGAGAAATCACTAGCTTAATTTCAGTCTCAAATATGTTTTTTGTCAGTGTAGATTGTGCAATTAGGAGGGACCCACATTGGAGCAGAGGAATGTGAGGACTCCTGCCCCTGAGGAGGAAGGTGTGGCAAATTGTGATGATCTGATGCAGACCTCATTCCCCATCCCCTGTGCCACTGGGGAAGAGTAGGGAGAGAGAATTGGGAGTGAAGTTGAGCCCAGAAATAACAGAGGAGTGAGGGGAGAGTGTTTTGATTTTCATTCTTCTACTCTGTTTTGATTGATAAAAATCAAACAGATTTCCCCAAGTCAAGTTTGTTTTACTGTGACTGTAATTGCTGAATGATTTCTCCCTGTCCTTATCTCACAGCCATGAGCCTTTAGATATATTTTCTCTCCCTTGTCCAGATGAGGAGGACAGTGATAGAGCAGCTTTGGTGGGCACCTGGTGTTCAGTCAGGGTCAATCCACCACGAGCAGAAATGCCTGAGTACTCTAAGCCTGTACTTTTTCCCAGTGTCCATCTCCCTGGCAGCTGTAGACCATCCCAGCTGCAGAGACACCACTACAACTCACTTGCACAAGAATCCAAAGACCAGACATTTGCCCAACATCAAAGCTGAGCTCCCTCCTACTAGGCACACCTAACCTGTGCCTCTTCTGTAGGGAGAGTAAAAGTGAAGAACATTGCCCATCTTTTGGCTTTTCACGAAATAGCTTTGATGCCACCTTTTCCATGCAATGACCTGAATTGTTTTCATTTACTTCTCAAGTTTCATAAATTTATGAGATCTGGAAAAAACCAAAAGAACTTGAAAATATACTAAGTGGTTTACTACCAGTGGATTATACAGGTCCTCAGTAAGCAGTGAGTACATTTAACCTTGGTATGTGAGTAACTCACACATGGATGATACTGTATGTCAGTTGGGGCCCACGTGCAATGCCCAGGCTGCCTTACATCAAGATGTAGATTGTGTTCCTCCCACCACAGCATTTGTTTCTATATTTTTCTACCTGTAACTGTGTCTTCATATATAAACTCTGCAGTATTTGGGGCTGCTGATCTGAGCTGTTAGAATAGCAATCCTTAGTGCTGGAGTCAGTAAGCATTAACATATACACAAAGAAATTAAAAGCTTACTTCTGCTAATGCCTGAATGGAAGCAGACAGGATTTCTGGGGATCCAAACATGCTCTAGTCAAGACCTTCAGTTCTTCTTTGCAGGAAGGATGTATAACATAAGCCTGTAATTGCATTCTGTAGGATAATCTGTAAGAGAGACAACAATTCTTTCAGACTGCTGAATGCTTGATTTTCTAGGTATTGTCATGACTTCTGTTGGTATGGCTATTAGAAGTAAGATAACTTACACAGAGTAAATATACATGATGGCATTTGATTAGAGTGATTTATATCACAAACCTTAAGTGCAGTTGAATAAAGACATGTAACCCCTAAATTTGGAATTGTACTACTAGGACTCAATAGCGAATTATACCATAGGGGATTGATAATGACCTATGGTCTTCTGCTGTGTTAGGTTGTTAAAAATAAGAAACAAAAATTAAAGAATTTCATTTAATAGCTGTTTGGTGCTTCCTGGTTCAATATTCCCTTTTGGAAGCCAAAGGCTGATTGACAAGCTCAGCAAAAGACAAAACTGTATTTGATGCAAAGACTGTGCTGTCTAAAGCTCTGCTGTCTTTTTAATCCCTTTAGAAAAAGACTTTCTCCCTTTTGTTCTTCAAGGAAAGTAAATTATTACAAGTTGGTGAGTAGTACAACAGGATCTGACATATGTGTGTTGAGCAGAGGAGAATAAGCTTTTGCTCTTTAATGTATTAGTGCTATTATTTTGCTCTTTAATGTATTAGTGCTATTAGTGTATTAAATCCACTCTTTAATGTATTAGTGATAGGCATCCTCAGTAGACATATAATTGACCAAAAGATGAAGAGTTCTGAGGAAGGAAACATGGGACATTACAGATAATGCAGTTGGGACAGGGGAGTTAAATTAAGTTGTCAGAATTTGCAGCATTAACATAAATTTATGGTTTTTAAAAAGATCAAATTCTGAATATATCTGAGCAAGCTGTCTGGGTCCTAAACTTTTACTTGCAAAGAAATGGAATTTCAGTATCCGCACACATAAGTGTTCTTTTGAAGTCTGCTCTTAAAACTCTACCTCCTGACTGCCCTGTGGTTACCTCTGTTAATATGTCTAGTGTTTGACATGGCTACAAATAGTACCTAGCCATGGCTCTCCGAGAGCTTTGTGCAAAACACTGAATACTTGATGAGCTGATACCATGGTGACTCTCTGAAGTATTGTTTCTATCCCATTTTTACCAGATGAGGAGACTGAGCTGAAACAACTTAGCTTGTAAAAGATCCAGGATTTGGATCCCAGCTTTATTGTGGAGTATAATGTGCATGACAATCTCGAGCCATTAAATATCAGAGCAATGAGTTATCGCTGATATGTGAGATACAGACATGAACAATGTTCTATGGAGACCTATTACAGGAGCTACAGAAAGTTACTGTGCTGCACAAATTGCAAGCAAAATAATTTCATTTCATTTCATTAAATATTTGTGAGGGTTTTATGTGCAGCCAGTTTAGAGCGAAGCAGATTTCTCTCCCGCTGCATCTTTGTTCTCAGCACAAAACAGTAAGGCAAATCTGTAGCAAAAATACTGGCAATGCAATTGTCAGTTCATGTTATATATCAGACCAAATTCTTTTCAGCCTTTTGAAAAGTCGTCACTTAGGATATGCTCCAAAAATGAGGAATATTATGCAAGCATATTTGTCCTGGTTTTAGCTTGCTTTGACTCTTAAATTGTTGTTTCATATGTCTCCTTAACAAAGGCATGGTCTTAAACTTTTGTAATGTAGGTCAGCATTAAGAGTGCCAAATTACTCAGGTGCTTCCATCTGGTCCCTCAGGCATGTTCGGCATGTGCAAATATTCCTTCAACTTCATCGTCTTCGTTGTTGGCTGGTAACATCTGACAAAGCTGCCAAAGTTCAGCATTGGAGTCTACAGTGGTAACTGTCAATTTAACACATGATTGTGAGACACAAGCAGCAGTATGCTTAGGTAAACATGCAGCTAAATTCACAGACAAATTTTACATGCCCCTAATTAGAGGCTATTCTGAAAAGATGGGCCATTTTTAAAAATAAATTTGAAGTCGGCTATAAAAGGGTTCCCAATCCTTGAAGGGTTCAGTCAGTCATTTAGAAAAGTGCAATACATGACAGTTTTTGTTCTGGTCTCATGATACAGCAGAATAGCTCAGAATTTCCGGACTGCTTCTGATGACAATTTCAGTATCATATATCTGAAAACAAGGTTAATTGTACTACAGCATTAGTGCTGTAGGGTACAACCATGTAACTAAGATAAGGTCCATTTAGCCATAAAATACATTTTGTTATATCCTTTTTCCCCTTAAAGTAAAAAAATTATGCAAGTCAGAGGCTGTACGGCTTTGTCCACTTGGCAAAGCTCCATCTTATCTCTGCATTGGCTGGCATATGGCTTAATACAAAGCAGAATAATTTACTGAGCACTGTCAAAATACTCACTTATCAGTGTTGCATTAACATCAAAGAAAAAAATCTCCTGCCACTGGAGCTTGCAGTCAGAAGTTACAAATAAAAGTGCTGAAATTCTTGTCTTAACACTCAAAACAAGACAATTAGCTTCCTCGTTCCTTTTCCTCTGCAATTTGGAACTAAGCCTTGTACTACTTTATCTCTGAATTCAGAAGGAAATACAGAAAACTGACAGTTTCTCCCTCATTATGTTCCTGTTTTAAAACTTATTTTTTTTTCTATTTACTTTTTGTATGCATTAGTAGACAACAGCATTAAGCATAATTCTTCCACTAACATAATCCTTCCCTCAGCACAGGTCAAGACTTCAAATCAACCACTCACAGATAAAGCAAACACATTACAGTCAGTTGGAAGCTGGTAATCCACGATACTTTGGCAATTAAGATGAGTCCAAGATACATAGACACAATATTGCATTGGAGAAAAGGAGGCTGAGGAGAGACCTTATGGCTCTCTACACCTACCTGAAAGGAGGTTGTAGCAATGTGGGGTTTGGTCTCTTCTCTCAGGCAACAAGCAACAGGATGAGAGGAAATGGCCTCAAGTTGAGCCAGGGGAGGTTTGGTTTAGACTGTAGGAAAACTTTCTCCACAGAAAGCGTTGCTAAACATTGGAACAGGCTGCCCAGGGAAGTGGTGGAATCACCATCCATGGAAGTGTTCAATAATGTTTGGATATTGCACCTGAGGACCTGGTTTAACGGTGAACATGGTGGTGGTGCTAGTTCAATGGTTGAAATTTATGGTCTTGATAGAGATCTTTTCCAACTATAATGATTTTATGACCACAGAAAGCGTTGCTAAACATTGGAACAGGCTGCCCAGGGAAGTGGTGGAATCACCATCCATGGAAGTGTTCAATAATGTTTGGATATTGCACCTGAGGACCTGGTTTAACGGTGAACATGGTGGTGGTGCTAGTTCAATGGTTGAAATTTATGGTCTTGATAGAGATCTTTTCCAACTATAATGATTTTATGATTTCCATTAGTAAAAATATTTAGATTCCAAGCGTCCATTTTTCTTCAAAAAATTTTCTTTCCAAATTTCTTAGCATTCTTTTTGTTTTCCATCTTTCAATCTACCCCTTTGGTGTGTTCCTTAATGCTGGATAGATTAGTCATCATTGCTGATTCTCTTCCCATTCTTTTGCAGTCTCTTCCCAAAGACTAAGCATATCCTATTAACTTGTACTCAATTTGTGACCCAGCATCAACTCCACTAGCTCTTTTCCTATCAGAAAACTGCCCAAGATGTTTTTTTCTCCATTTTTATATGTATCTCCTCGCTATTTTTGATTTTAGACCATTTTTTCAAATTATCAAGTCTACACTGAAACAAAACCTATATCTCTTACATGCTCACAGCAGCCCTGTTTGAGAAGATGAGCAAGAGTATAAGCACATCTGTATTTCATCACCCAGGTCGTAACAGAAACATTAACCTGAAGTGGGTGCAAGTATCCACCAAATGGGACAGAAAAACAACTTGGACTTCCTTTTTTTTTTTTTTTTTTGCTGAACCTGCTTATTCCTTTAATTATTTACCAAACAGTAATGAACCCTAAAACTTGCTGACATTGGTATTCTATCACTGAGGACTCCACGTGTGTCTGGACCTACCAGGTGTGTTTTCTCTCAAATGGCCTAAATTCAGCTAATGCACTTGTCAACAAATGCAAGTAGCTTTGGAGATAGCTGCTTTTACTTTGACCCTGCAGAACAACTTACACCTCGACCGTTTTAGTAGGTATCCCAGTTGGCCTGAGGAAACCTGTAGCCTCTCTCCACAAACCTCCCTTGTTTGCATTCTTATATTGATCTGGCTTGGACAATACTGGAGTGTTCTTTGGAGTTTTTAACCACATTTTACATGATGCCTTCAGATAAATCTAGAGGAAAAAAACAAACCGGAGAGAAAATTTTGCTGCTGAGAAATGTCATTTAGCAAATTCAGAAAGGACAGCTTTAGCAACTGAAAAGCTTCACATGAGTGTATCCATTTTGATTAAATTCTGTATAAAATGCAATAGAAAGGATTCTTTCCAGCTCATTTCATCCACTGACAAAATATGTATTTTCTGTTTTGTTCTTTCAAGTTATCATTTTAACTTCCATTTTCTGTGGTTTTAGCTTATTGAAACAGTTTTTTTCTGGTTGAGATTCACTATTTCTCTCTCTGTTTTAGTTTTAAGTTTTTGCATTTTTTTTTTTTTCAAATTAAGGACAAAAAACATTTCAAGTGTTTGAATTTCCCATGGGATACAAATTCCTGTTTCCAAAATCTTTTACTGCAACCACTGATTAGTTCCATATCTCCTTTTTTCTTTTTATTCCCAGAGCACTCCAGGCATCATGGTGTCCTCTCCATAAATAAAACCTTACCAGTCAGAACATCTTAGACTCTCAGCAGTAGAGATACAATTCCAGAGATAAAAAGCCATTCCTCTAGTGACACTTCTTTGACTGGAAATGGAGGCATAGTACAATTTTCAGATATAGCATTGCCTTGTGGAGATATTGGAGTAATAGCATCCTCGATATTTTTCTGGGCTAGGCAACATGGTTCAAAGAAGTTTCAATTATTCTGGAGGCCATAGACAAACTTGTGTTTTGGGTCTGTGATAACAGGACAAATAGACAGGACCTCTTAGAAGAAACTCTAGCGCATCATCACTTTGGGCTCATGTTTAGGAACATAAAAAAATTTTCCTCATTCTTTGTTAATAATAATTCTCTGCTCAGCCCAATGACAACCAATTAGAGAGATGCAAGAAGAGCCACTATAAAACAGCTGAAATAACTGCTGTAAAAATGTCTCCCCGCTTCTTTTATTTTATTCCCTACTTATTGTGCTTTAACTACAGTGCTGATGATAGTGAGGATTCATCTCCTCTTTCCCCCGCACCCTTATGTGTCTACAATGCAGGTGGCAAAGGTAACATTTATAAACCATGGAGAAAACCAGGTATTTTAACCAAATTGCCACAGGCATGCTGAAAGTGTCCAATTCTTTCTTGGCTATATAGGCACTGCCAGAACTCCAACCCAGGTGTAAAAATCTCCCTTTGGAGACAGGAATTCCACCCTGACTATCCTAAAAATGAGAAGCAAGTGACGAAAGCACCAAGTCTGACACACAACTCTGTACCTTTTATGTGTCACCTTGTATGACCCAAAAACCACAGCAGGTTCCCATAACTCAGCATTGCCCTGGAGCAACCTTTTTCCACAGGTCCCTGTAGATGATATTGATGGTGCATGGGTGTCTCATTGCTGCATGTGCTGACCGTGTCCTCTTGTCCAGCCCTGGGGATGTGTTTGGAAGTGCAGAGCTCTGCTGCCAGCTTGGTGGGAGTCCTCACTTTCTGTCTGGGCACGGAGAAGATTAAGATGCTGTAGTGATAATCCCCAGGGAGACAAATAACAGCCAGCTATGGAATGGACAGAGGTCAAAGTTGTGATTTTGGAATAAAAGGAAAGCTGCATGACAGGGAATGTGCTTTACTGGCAATTATTCTGTCTGTGCAGGGTGGAGAATGCCCTGAGAGTAGAAAACTGTTTTGAAAACCCTATGCCAAGTACCTTTGATATCTGAAAGAAGAAACACATTAAAAATGAAAGAGTATCTCAAATTTATCTTAACATGGGCTGTTTTTACTTTGAAATAAGAATTGTTACGAAGATTGCTATGAATACTTTACCGAGCTAACGCCTGGGGCCAATGATTCCTGTCTCTGTCTCTGCTAGAGAGGCTTTGCTTGAATTTGTGCTAGTATTGTTATTTAGTCTGTCATGCTGTTACTGTAGGGAACAATAAAAACATCTTTATTGTTTTAAAATTTTAGTTGTCTTTGAAATAGCTGGGGATTTTGTCATCCAAATGCAGGCACTTCTGTTTCTCTGAGGTTTTTATGGGAAGAGTAATCAAAGATAAAGCTATTAAACTGCCTGCCTGGGATCATTTGATGGCGTATTTGTGAGTAAGTATGATTATGAATGTTGCAAATAATTCCTCCTGAATTATTTGTCAGATTTGTGCTGCTGTGTATTGCATAGAATCATAGAATCATAGAATCAGCCAGGCTGGAAGAGACCTCAAAGAGGGAAGGTCACTGCATGCAGCAGCTGTCTGTTGTCATAAATTAATTTAGCACTGCACTTTAAAAAAAACATTGGCCTGACAACATTGGAACAGAGTCCTTAATTCATGGCCTTTCTCTGCACAGTTGCTCTTGCTGCAGCTTTTATGGAAAGTGTTATGTAATGATTGCTTCCTAGGCGAAGGTAGAGCACTAAGGTTGTGAACTCACAGGTGTTTACACTTCCTTTGGCTCTGCAAATCGAATACTGAAATGTGGTGGATTCATGGGCAGCATCTGGCTTCTCTGGAGAGAGGCAGAAAGAGTCATGGGAGGACAGCTATAATGTGGATATTGGGTTAAATCAGAAGACTTTAATTCCAATCTTGGAAATTTTTTATGCATCTACACTAGGGCAGCCAAGAGACTGAGCCAATAGTGGTGAGTATATAACATGGAAAATGTCACACTGACTGTCTTGAGAGTAAAAATCCTGATGGTTACTGAAAGGAATTATATGCTTAGGGTTCAAGTCAGAGGCAAAACACCCTGTAGGAGACACAATTGTTTATTTTTGCTCTCAGCATCCCAAGAAAATTTCATCTCTTTCATAGGCCCTACCACAGCTTCTGTTTTTCCTGCCCATACATTTGTCTGGCTGCAGTGTAATATTGCTGAAACACCCCTCTGGGAAGCATCCAGGGCTTTGGTACATCAAAGACAACCAGAAAAGGCTTGGCCCAGAGCTTGGCCAATCTCAGGGACCAGCTGTAAAACTTCTGTAGACACTAGAAACCAATGGAAACAAGAGGAGAAAGGAAGAAGGAGCTCCTGTAACAGCAGGAGTAGGAAAAGTGAAGAGTGACAGTGCCAAATACACAGATGAGTCCCTGTCAGAGCTCTCTCTGGCTAGAAGAGTCGGTGATGTGCCAGGACCTTCCTCCTGGATAACCTGCTTCCTGCTTCTGCACTCTCTGCCTTCTCCATCTGACTCCCACTGCAGGGTTACATGAGTTTCTGCTTTGTGTACCTACTACCAAAAATGATGGTGGGTGAATCATACTCATGGCTTGCCTTTGGTTTACTTCATTATGCTTCGTTAGTTGTACCTGAAAGATCCTTCATAGTACCTTACTTTACCCTATTTAGAGATTTTGTGCTGCCCAGCTATTTGAAGTGACTGAATAGTGCCCTAATTCTTTGGGAAGTGTTTCACCACTTGTTGAAAAGAAATTTTGCTGTAGGTTTCCTTCAAAGAGCTTCCTGCTGGAATCTGTCCATTTTATAAAAAAGTATGTAGGCTCTTGAGGTCTCTCTCGGGAGGCAGGAGATGTAGGTCTGAACCTTTTGAGCTTTAGAGGGAAGAAATTAATTTAGGTCACATATACATCCTGAAAGCTATTGAAAATCTATTGAAATCTATTGCAAATGGCTATGACTCCTCCTCCAACAGTTTAATGATTATTTTGAATGTTTTTCTTATAAAGCTTTAAAAAAAAAGGAGAATTATTTGAGGATAATGAAACTTTTTTTTACGGTCAAAACAGCCTGATTTTGGGCAGGGAAAAGATTAAATTGAATTTGACCCCTATTGACAAATGATCAAGGTATGTTTCATAATTTTACATTCTCTTCACTAATGTTATCTCTGATGGTATTTCAGATGTCTTTTAACTTTGCACTTTAAGGATAGAAAATTCTACTTTCCCCTCTACAGACATTTCCTCCTACTCCTTGTGTAATCTTAAGTGCTACTTTTATTTTTCTATCTACACCCACACCCAGGAATAATTTCCCTATCTGCAAATGTGGTAGATATTTTTTTAAAATTTTCTTTTTTTCTTTTTTCTTTTTTTTTTCCTTTTTTCACTCAGCTGACACGTTCAATAAAGAAAGGCAGCATACCTTGTGTCTTTAGTACTAAATAAGTTCCATTGTCTTTGGTGAAAAGTGTGATGAAAAAGGTTTCATTCTCTCCATCATGCTTTTTCACAGCATCTTCACTGTTGTTCATTCCATAAATGCTAAGTAACAGAAGTTCAGCATCCCTGCTCCATATGCTTAGACTTCTGCCTCTGAAATATATTCTTAATCTCCAGTGTGCATTTATGATTCTGCAAAGACTTGTTTGCACTTATTTTGCTTCATGCTTCTCCAAAGGTCCAACTAATTCTGTCAGTCTTTGCAGGACTGGGTGCCATGAAACCGATTTCTTGGAGTGCTATTTTGATGTTGATCTTATGACATCCAGTAATAACTTTACCACTAAGAATAGGACTAGCTTGAACTAGGAGCTGTTCAAACACAAGGTGACCCCTGCCTGCTTCCCAGCATTTACATCTAATCAGAGATTAAATATAGCAAATGTGGAAAATAGAGAAGAGGAGGAGGGATGAAAAGTGAAAGTCTGGCAGAGATCTGGTATTGCATAGTAGTCTGAATCATCGAGATATTTCTTAAAGAACAGTTTTTAAAGGGAAGTTAATTATGAACCCAGTTGCCATTTAATCCTTTTTATTTTTTTTGTGGATTTATTTCATTTATTCTTCTCACTTCTATACCAATAATCCCTAATTAGTCATCACTACAGAGTCTTTACAGAAATAGGAGTGTTCAAAAGAAACATTTTATGTACAGAAGACTTGATGAGTTCCTCTTCCATTCCAGCACATAAATGACAAAGGGTCTCATTGAAAAATCTTCTGCATAGAGCTAGATAAAAAATATTTGTAAAACCCTTTCTACATTTTCCAGATGAATGCAAAGACAGACAGCAAACAGAAAAAAATGCCACATATCTTCAGTTGTTCATATTTCTTCTATAAATTCTGACAGGTGCCAAAAGGCAAGAGAAAGTGATAATGACAGAGAATCCAAAATGTGTGTAATAATGCACATATTGTGTGCGGAGTACAACACCCTTTTTCAAGTAAAAAGCTAATCCTTTACTAAAAATTTTTGCTTACACTAATATGTATTTTCCTATATATCCCTATGTGTCTACCCTCTAAGAAGTTTGCAATTTATTTGTTTCAGATTTGAAGTTTTCTTGCAGAGCCTAAAATATAGGTTGTTTCCTCCAAGTTACAAAAGTGTAAGAAATCTCATAGCTAAAACCAACAGACAGAAAAAAAAATTACTTGTTGGCTCTTCTTTTGAGTGGAAAACAAGTTTGAAGGTCTTCTAACACAGAAGTTCCCTGCAATGAGTTTTGGCTCACTGCATGACACTTAGTCTTGTAAACTAAATGGATGTTAAAGTGTGTCATTTATTTTCAGTGGATAGAATCAGACAAAATCTTATTGATCAGAAAAGAAATCTAAACATGACAAAATGCAGCAGTTCCCAATTATTTTTAGGGTAATAAATTGGCTCAGTTAACTCAGAAATTGCTCTAGAAATGTATAGTAACAGGTGATTTGGTTTGTAGCTGTACTAAAAACATAAGACAACAAGTGCAGGGAGATTTAACAGGTTTTAGTAAGCAGCCTGATGCAGAAATAAAAAGCTTTCTGGAACATGGTACTTTCGTTATATCTGACAAAGAAGAAACTCAAAGCTAACCACAAGTTAGGAAAAACTGCTCATATTTTAATTGAATCATACTAATCCACTATATGCCTCCATATATATATTTCTCTTTTCATTAAGCATACACAGTAATGAGTAGTTAATGCAATAGAATGTAAGAGACCTTATTATCAGCTTCCATTTAGCTTTTGCAAAATTATGTTTTTTCAAAACGGACATAAATAGCTGCAAATGTCTTGTTCTTTTTATGTCTAGAACTGCCATTAACCTGTGGAATTGATCTCACCCT
>NW_008660852.1:0-8298 GCF_000695815.1 Acanthisitta chloris
TCCTTCCTTCCTTCCTTCCCCTCTCCCTCTCTTCAATTAACCTCTCTCTTTCTCTCTTCCCTTCTACTCTACCCCTTTATCCAAAACCCACTGCCACGTGCTTATATGGCAGGTCAGGGAGTAATATACCAATTTCCAGGCCAAGGGTGTAATTTACTAATAAAGCTTTGTAAGCTTTTGCAGACCTTCTGACTTTTGTTGTTTCTTTCAACCACGGGCATTTATGAATCTTGGAGCCTTAGAGTAAAGACTGTACACCAGCAAGTAGTCATAGAGATTACACTATTGAAGGTCACCTGCAGAGTGCTGCCTCCTATGATTGCCCTGCAATCAGGCAGATGTGTTTCCTGCCTCTGAAGCATGCAGCTTAGTTAGGACATTTTACCCTAAGGCATCAAGTATAAAGGTTTTGGTAAGAACAGTATGGATTTCTATTTACCTGTATAGAGTCATGTAGCAGTATTTAAAAATCACCATACATGGACAAGCAGCTTGGGACCTTTGTGTTTGTCAGGCAATTATACTTAAACTGTTCTTTACTAAACACTGTCAGAACTGTCTGAAGTCCTAAACTAGTCTAAGTCTACACATGTTTCAATTCCTCAGGTAGACTGAGACAACATTCTCTATTTCATAATGCAGCTGGCAGCTAGATATTTTGAATAAAAAATAACTCAGTTGCTTTAGGGTGACATTTCTGACTCAGTCATTATTTATGTCTGGTTAACCAAATTTTCAGGCTGAATCTGTTTTATTTGGATTCTTTCTTCTTTCTGGGGAAAAATCCCTCAAACACACAAAAAAACCCCCAAAACAAAAATCAGACCCACAATTGCCTCATAATCAACACTTCTCTTGGAAGAGGGGAATTTGCTTGTTGTACTCCACCTGTTGACTTTCTACCAACTTAGTCTCCAAGTGGGAAACAGTTGCAGCCTTAAGAAGGAAGGGAGAAGGCATCTGTAAGCCAATCAGCTGTACCAAGCACTATTGTTAAATTAATTTTAATCCTGACATAGACTAAAGCTATGCAGTGCAGAGCCGATCCCTCCCTGGTGTCAGGGTTATTCTCTTCTATAAGGATGCTCTGTAAAGGGTTCAGTAGGATTGCATGGAAGAGAAAGACCTGGACATTGCCTCTGTCGTCATTGAGAATTTCTGGACTGCATGTTTCTCTGCCTTCCTTATATCCCCACTTCTACACGAATACAATGGCCTGATCCTAAGCAGGCAAAAAACTAATTTGAAACTCTTGCAAGATTTCAGTAGAACGGTAACACAACAGTAAGTTATTAAGTATACCAATTCCTCCAATATTTCAGTTATAATAGGGAAGAGAAAGCAAACAATGGAAGATTTTTGGCTTCCAGCAAGTATGTCATGTTCAATTTCCAAGCATCTATCAACTATATTGAGAAAAACAAATTGCTCCTTTTTTTCCCTGTCTTGCATCATCTATCCTTTGTTACTGCTTTTTCAAACTTTATGAACTCAATGGATTGTTAGCATGCATTAGTGTGTTAGTGTGACATGTTGAACAAAACATCCTAGTCATCCAGGATCTAAATGGTTTCCTGTGAATTCAGGCACTGTGTTAAGATACAAGATGCTTTTCTTTATCCATATCATCATCAGAAGATGCCATTTAACATGGGGCCTCTCTAACAAAGAAATTAAAAAAAGGGGGGGGAAATCCCTACAGTTACAACAAGCAACATTGAAGTTGCAGCTGACATCAATGAGCAGAGAAGTTTTGCCCTCTGTGTATGCTGCAATTAATTTTTCCAAAGCAAACTAGAGCTCAGCACAAGGGACACATACTTTTACCTCATGTGTAGTCGCCATACCTGTGAAGCTGATATAACAGATCAAATTTAGGATATTAAATTGCAAGACTGGCTGAATTCTTCTGTATTCATCTAGAGCTTTTTTCCACAACCCTTCAGTTTTTAGGTGACTGTAGTATTTTCTTTGCCCAAAGAATGACACATGCTAAGCAGAACACATCCCAACAAGCAAGACTGAGCTGCTTTTTCTACCCACTCTATGACACCCTGAACATGCAGGCTTCATTGCTTATTAGAGACACAGCTGGTACATTCTAAGAGAAACACTGACCTCATCCAAAATAAGTATTCTTTGACAGGTAGATTTTAGTGAAGCTTCTTCATTGAGGTAGCAATTGCCCTCAAATACTTAGCAAAACACTAGTTTACTGAAGGTGCTTGAAAGGATTTCTGTCAATTCAAGTCACAGGTGAACCAGAAAATCAGTGTGAAGCAGACTTCACCTCTCCTGCCCAAGGCATAAAGATTAGTCAGATGCAATGGGCACTGTTCTTGGAGGAGAGCTAATTGCTTGGTGTTGAAAGGATTTATCTTCCTTTTTTTTTTTTTTTTCAGGGAGAATCAGTTCCAATCTGTAAATTAGACTTACAGGCAGTCTTTGGATTCCCCTCTGCATTGGATTTTTCTAGTTCATGAAGATGAGATAGTTGTCCTCTGGCCCTTGCTGGAAGCAAAGAAATGCTAAGCTTATCCATGATTTAGCAGCCTGTGCCAAGAGCTGGAAATTCCTTGGCTGGATAATTTTTCTGCACAAAGGCAAATCAGACTCCTACATAACACAGCTGCATCAAATTGGCAGGATGTGTTTTCTCCTTCTCCTCTAGTCACAATACAGACAGAACTGTTCTCAGGCATGGGACGAGCAAGACTTGTACCAAACCCACACATGATCACTAGTATCAACTCAGCCAGGAAGACTGGGGCAACTCTAAAACCAGCAGCACCATAAAACCATTGAGTGATGTGCTTATGTCAATGATGAACTTGATGCTGAAGTCTGAGTGGATGTTTCTAAGTGCCTAACTCAGAACTTACCCTTCAGCCTTCATTAGGAAAAAGAAAAAATGTGTCAGAAAAGCATATATTTTTGCATAATAAATATACACACGGCCTTTGCTGAAGTAATGGTTAAATTGTAATTTATATACCACAAACCCTCTTGTTTCCTGCAAACTGCAAGAGATGCAAGAAAAGCATATCAGTTTAGCTGCATTTTCGCTTTATGTTTTTTTTCTCTGAACAAATCCTGATTTTTAGATTTATTAGAAGAGATCAATGTGAAGATTTACTGAGACCAATCCCTGAAAAACGTAGTCCTTTTCAGTTCCCAGGGACAACAATTCAATGGTGCTGCAGCAGAGGCCATTTGGTGTAGGAAACTGCGCTGTACTTACGTGAGTTCTCAGTTGCTGTCCCAGGGGCAATAAGATCCCTCCTGCGTGCTGCTAAGGTCTTTCATCATGTTTCATTTCAGTGTTGCCTTTATAGGTGAAATAATTCACACAAGCAAGTATCAATTTACTGGGCACTGTGATAGGGTCCTTTTGAATAACAATCTCTCCAGCCCACCTTTGAGGACTATGTCAGAGCTCCTGTTTCACAGGCTCTCTAAGGGAACCAGTCATTCATTCCAGCCACTGGTACCATGTCCCCATTCTCAAGTCATGCTTTATGCCTTGTTCCAGTCTGCCACACAGTCATACTTCATTACTAATAATAAAGCGGAATGAAGTTATAACTTCTAAAAGAAGATTAGGCCATAGAAATATACAAAATTAAACAGACCTAATACTTTGAAGGACACTGATAAATAAGCACCCAGTTCTCTCTATAAAATAACACAATGGAAAGCATTTATTGCGCAGCAGGCTTGGTCTTTGTTTTCCCTCTCTTCTCAGCATGGGGGATTTTAAGTTAAACAGTTTTATTCATATCCAAATTCAATAGTGTATCCCAAACTGGCTGTATGCCAGCTTCACTGGCATTTCAGGTTTATAAATGTCTTAATCTAGAGTTATTACAGGAACTGGGAGAGAGACTGAGTATAGGAACAGACCCTTTCCTGGAGAATTGTGTTTGGGATTTTAATGTAAAAAGACACCCATATTGATTGAAAGCTTACCTCGAATGGGTATATGGATGCAAACACTAACCTTGTTTACATGAGACATTGAGAATGCACAGAAGTGTTTGGTGTTGTCACTCAGCCTCAGCAATACTCAATGCAGCAAGTATCACTTTCTAGATCATTTGCCAAGGATGTTCATGATATATATACAGTTTTCCTGAAATTTGAGCCAATTTCTAGACAGCAGTGAGACTGAGATTTATAGACAAATCATTTCACTTTAGATGAGTCAAGACCTCACAAGAAACTCTGTCAAGTAAGAGTAGAAGGAATCATGTTTGATACTGTAAGAAAGGTCCAAGAACAAAGGCTCTCATTTCCTGAGTCTCCAATTTCTTAACCTGGAGATTACATACTTCTTTGGCCTGGAAACTCACTTGTATGCATGTTTATTTAACATCTGTTAAATAGAAATAGGAAAACCTTGTGAGTTAATCCATGACCTCAGTGAACTTGTTCCAACAGATATGATGGAGCTGTTAATATTTATACAGTGACGTGATTTTCCATACTCGGCCCTGTCTGTCTAGCCTCATATGGATATACAGGCCAACACTAATTATTCAACTCCCTTTGCTTTTGGTTTCAAGCCAAGATGGAACATCTTGAGGAATCCTACATCTTCTTAACAAAACCTCTTGTCGTTTCAAACTTAGTGGTCTGAAGGGAGAAAAATGATGAACAGTCATTTAGCCAGCTCAGCATAAACCAGTTTAGCAGAGAAGAGTGGCAGGCTGCAGACAGAAAGCAGAGGAGGTATGCACAGCAAAAAGGTAGATGTGAGGCTGATGTGATATAAACATGCTCTCTGATTTCTGCCTGAGACAGGAAGTTTGATACAGGGGCAGCAAGGGGTACAGAACATTTATGTTATAACATTTTTTCCCCTAATGCCAGTCTTATGAACTGACAAGAGTCAACACAGCAGAAAAGCTACAGGATGCAAAATTATTATTTGCAAGAAGAAGGAAGGGGTAACCACCAGGAAAACTAGGATCTGTCTTTGGCTTTTTTATTCAGCTTCATCAGCCTTATACTATCTCCATTTGCATTGGGTCTTTGTGTGTTTCAAGTTCCTGCATTTCAGGCTGAGGCTTTATTCCCAAAGAAAGCCGGTCAGATGGAGAAAAACCTCAAAGTATTTGAAATCAGGTATAGTGTCCCTAATTCTGATGAAGCATTGTCCAAATAAAGTTTCCAAGGGAGCACTAAAGGCCAAATAGCTTTTAGATTGTGGATCATTTAAGTAGTAAAGAAAGAGCAACAGAAAGAATGGAATTACTGTAGAGATGGAAACAATAAGGTAGTTATTGGCCTTTCAGAAATATGGGCATGAAAGACAGAAGCACTGAGGGAGCTGCATACTGTGCAATTTATGTTTTGAAAATGGCCTTTCTCCCTGTCCCCACTGCCTGACCTCCAGCTGTACCCACCACAGATCTCTTCACTGCCGCCGGACAAAATGCTGGACAGAGGCCAAGGTGGACACATTTCTTGTTTTGTTACAGAGGATAAATGCCAGCATAAGTGCACAGCAAGCCAAGAGGAGAACAGCTGCCTGTAGAAGGATGAGACAAGAGGAGATTGTCTGGGCCATGAGCTCTGCTTTGTACCCATAGGGAATAGGCCACAGGGCAGTGAAATGTGACGGTGGGGTGGGATTCCCACGAGGCACCCAGAGGGCAGTGGCACTCTTAGCAGCCTTTCTTTGCATGCTCAGCATAAAGGACATGCTTGGAAAGAAGGGAGCCAAGCAGCAGACTGCTTCCCCTGGCTTCTGCAGAGGTCCTGCTGCCCCCAGCTGCCCCTCTCAGAGGAGCAGCTCGTAGCCCATGTGCCCTCAGGGACCTCATCGCTGCTCACAATGCCCACACTGGGGAGATGATGAGCGCTGGTTATTATCTTCATGTCTTCTAGCTATAGACCCCTAAAGCCCTGCTGAGCCTGTAATCCAAACCCCACCATCACTCAAGCTACTCCCAGACAGCTCCTATGCAGCCTCCTGACCCTTTCTTTCTCCTGTTGCTGATGGCAGGGCACCAACTGTCCACAACAACAGGATCCCATCCCCCTGCTCAGGAAACACAGGGGACTCCCTGGGGTCTGCAGATCTGCACCACCAGCTGAAGGCTTCATGCACTCCTTGGCCTACAGGCTTAAAACACTGTGTTTTGCTTGTCCTTGCATATCTTCCAGAGGCTCCTAATCTCTCCACAGCTTATTCCTGATGTGTCTGCCAATGCTCTCTAGCAGCATCTAGACCATTCAATATTTTACAGGTGCTCTTTACGCCTCACAGACAGTAATTAATTTGACACTGCCAGGCACAGACAAGTTCCCCTTCAGGGAAGGGTTCATATCCCGTGTTGGATCAGCCCAGACAGCTGGGATAGCACAGCAGAGATATGTATTCACTCCTTCTCTGGTGACCGCAGCCCCCCTGGATTCTGTCCCCAGAATCACATGTATTCATGGCCCACAAGGCAAGAAGGATGATTTTTAAAAGATCAGCTGCTAAAAGAAGCAACAGGGGCTGGCTGAAACACCAGTGAAAGAATGAATTTTGAAAACATCCCAGAAGTTCTCTATCTGAAATAAAATGGTATAATAAGATTTTGAAGTCTGACATGAGGTCATCAAGTCAAATCAAAAGAAGATATTTCCATACCTCTACAGGAGTGCTCAGGGCCTGGATCACAGAAGCAGGTCTTCTCTTGCTTTATATCCAGGTAACTCCATCTACTTCCTAATCAGTACTCCCAGAATGTTTCTGTGTGAAGCAAAAATTTTGTCTTTGGCTCTAAAATCAGCTGAAGTTGAGTTGAACAAAACTGTCATTTGGAAACAAATATGAAAAGATTACACTATTAACTTTGGGGATTTATGATTTATTAATATGATATTCGGATTTGAGTTGACTTTTAGTGATCAGAAATGGGGGAAATTTTTCATTTGTTTTGATACAGCATAAAGTAGATAGACTTGGCTCTTTGCTCCTTCCTTGTTTTTATATATAATTTGATTTGGTCCATATGATGTGTCTTTCTGATGTAGGAAGCAGAAACAGAAAACACATTTCCCTATTTATTATATCAGAAGATATTTATTAGTACAAGGCCGTTTCATGGCATTTTGCCAGTCTTCTTCTACAAGAATAGGTGAATGATCAGTACAATAATATTGGCAGACCCACCTGATGTCTCAGGTCCTTTCATTTCATTCTCAGATGCAACACAGATGAATGCCCAAAACTGTCTTTCCTGCACATGCATTGTGTACATGCATGTGCAAACTTCTCTGCAAAGCCACCACCAGTCAAGAAAAGTAGGATCAGAGAAGGCATGAACTACACTGACATCTGTATAACTAAAATCTCATAGCCTAAAGGATGCAAATGACAGCATCAATAACCACCTCCTCAAAGTTAAGCTCAAAATATTGGCATCTGGAGAGTTTTCTTCAATGCCATCATGGATAACAGCAGTAAATTAGTGGGATCAAGATAAACACATTTGTTTCTGTACTGCATGCTGAGGGGGTTGCTGGAGAGATGGAATCTCGTTTCCTGCCCATAACCTGTGCTGAGAGATGTAGTCTGTTATTTTTACTGTGAAACCATGGGAGACATCTTCTTTTTAATCACTTAACTGTTGTTTACTTGAGAGTAGAACAATTTTGGCAAACAGCTGTAACTTGTACAAGAAAACTAGCATGAATAGATGGCAAGCAAATGATGATTAGGCAGAAGATGGAAAATACTAGAAGAATGTGTATACTTACACATCTCTTTACAAAATTTACTTCTTTGTATGTACACATACATATATTTTTGGTATTATATACACACATAAACATTTACCTGGACTGGATTTCATTTTTGCTTTGGGAAGTTGGAGTTTTTGTTGTTGGCTGGGTGCTTTTTTTTTTTTTTTTTTATATCACCCCTCTCTTCCTGTCTCCTCAAGAGAAAAATCAGTTACACACACAAATAGGACATATCAGATGGACTTGGAGTATCACCAGTTAATTAAGTTAGATAAAGTGTATCACTTGCACATTTCATTTTAAATGAACTGTAAACATCTCTTTATCAGTTCAGACTATACCAAAAGAAATCGATGATGAAAAACTGGCCAAAATTTGCCGGGCCACAGCTCAGATAAGATATAGAAGAAGGCTGAGTGGGTTACACCAGAATCAGAGTAGGCATGAGGGCCTTTTGGGCACATCTTTTTTCTTCAGTGTCTTCTTCCTGTGAGCCTTCTTCTCATGAGCTGGTGAGCATCTGTAGAGAGGCTGGGGGTTTGCTGAAGGGATGAGAGG
>NW_008660852.1:8347-13526 GCF_000695815.1 Acanthisitta chloris
TTGAGGACAAGGAGAGGGAGAAGTTAGAGATACAGTGAGAAAACAATCCACGAGAAAGACTGGGGGAGTGCCATGGGTTGTGCACAGGCACATACTGGGAAAGGGGAATTTTTCAATGAGAAAAGGCCATCAGAGAGACTGAACCAAGAGGAATGTTAAGTTGTGCAATGGAAAGATTTTAAGAAAAATGGAAAAAGGGGGGGAAAGGACAAACATGACAGAAAACCAGAAAATAAATACTTTGAAAAAGAGGACTTCTATAGGAACAAGGTAGAAGGGAAAGACAGAGCCTAAATGGTATTTTAAACATTTAGTGGTAACATTACCTTGTGATAAAGGTCTTTATATTTGTCCCTCCCCTCCTCACCTCAGATTGCATCAGACTGTGCTATAGCCTTACACAGGAAAAGCTATGATTTAGTGAGCAGAAAACTGATATGAATCTTAAATGTAGCGAGGGAATACTGCAGGAATTTCATCTTAGACATGTGTACTAGGAGAGGGAGGGAAATTACAGGCTCTGCTGGTATAGCAGGTGCCATTACAATGCCTAACACAGATTCCCTCCAGACTCTATAAGGAGTTTCTTTTAAAGTTTGGAAAGGAAAGTTTATGCTGAAATAGTAATTTCTGTATACTTAGATCACAATCGCTTGTTGGTTTATTACACTGACAGCCTGAAACTGCACTTTTCTTTGTGCCTTAGGATTTCTAAATTATGTGAATGTTCTGGTACTGCTGAAAAATATAATCTAGTCTTCAATATTGAGTTGTTTGGTTTTTAAACAGTGGGGTAGATTTTTAAGTATTTCACATCCACAAAGAGAGGTAACCTAATTAAAACCAAAACCATGTCAGTAACATATTTTGAGTATATATATAGATTCACTTCTCTTTCTTTTTCCTTTTTATTTTTCTCTTTAAATAATCAGTTCTTTACAAATGTTATGAATACATACATTCAGTTAAAGTACCTGTACCTCTATAGAGTAGATTTCCTCACCAAAAATCATTTGACAGGTCAAACCCAGTATATCTGACTCACTCCACAATTTTCACCTGAGGCTGAAAACACAGATAAGACAAGTCAAATGACACTTTTGTGAGGAAATTAAGAGGGGTCAGGATCTGAACTGCCATGGAAGAGGTCTCTCTGGCTTTCACAAAGGGATCACAGAGAAATAATTGTTAGCACTTTCCAACCCAATAGCTTCTATGGGGGAACATATCATCGTTATTTCAAAGCTGAGAAAATCAGGGCACAGAGAGGTCAACATGATTCCTTCAAGGACAGATAATGAGTCAGAGGTGGACCAACAGAGTGTTGTTCAGATTTCCAGGCCAGGGTCACAGCTATAGGGTGCACTGACTCCCTTGCCAGTACCAGATGAGGAACATTTCTAATTATTTACCAGTTATGGAATTTCTATTTGCACTTCAGATAAATGCCTCCAAAGACTGGGAGCCAGGCTCAGACATTTCAATATCCAAAGGGAGTTAAGTCTCAGTGAATTAAAAAACTGTTTACACTGAGGTACACAAATGCAGAAGCACAGCTCTGTGCATTTAGGCAGCTTTACAGCAAAACTGTAGTGCCATGGAAGTAATAAGTTTCCTGTAGAGGTGGCAGTTGCACTGAAGTGCTAGGAAGAGAATTGGGAATTTAGATACTGAGAGCAAGACTTAAGCAGAGCTTGGGTCCTTAAATCCTTTGTAAAATTCTGCCCTTGAATTTCCATCTGTGCTTTTCTTTCTCTGTAATTAACTTGTGCATCAAACTCTTTTGATTCAAATAGCAAGCTAGCAGCAGAAGGTCTAGCACCACTCACAGATTTCTTGCCTATCTGACTCCAGGAATCTCATCAGAAAAGAGTTTGTTGTATTGGCAGCCTATACAGTCTCTAGTGCTCTAATAACAAAGATTTTTTTTCCCCTGCACAAGATGCTCAGTCACTGAGATGGTGGCTTGGTATGTTGAATTGTAGTTGTGCACACAGTGCAGCCAATGATCCACTGCAAAATGTTATTTCGATCACTTAAATGTAGCCATTTCCCTTGTCACTTCTAATCTTTGATACATTTTTTTTCTGTTTTTAAATTGACAGAAGTGGAAGTTAGCAAGTACTCAAGGGTCATTGATTTTATGGCACTGGTAACTACAGCACCATATACACCCCTCATCATGCCAGAAATATGCTTGCTACACTAATTAGGCTTTGGAGTCATCTCAGATGATTGCATTTTCTTTTCACATGAGCCAAGTTTAGTAAACTGTAGTTTGTTAGAGTGTAATGTGCACACAGTTTTTGCATTAGTAAAAACAAGAGCAAAAGGCTCATGTGCTTTCCCCTGTAACTTCATACCAGAATGAAAATTTGTTATTTCAAAAAAAGGCTGAATAATATTATCTATAAATTCCTTTGCCCTGGCAATTCCACTGTAGGGAGAAACTTCATCTAATCACTGTGTTGGCATGTTAGCTTTTCAGCAGTGTAAAGGTTACTGGCATTTTGGTGGGATGCTGGTGGATCACAGAGCTGGGTTTTGCACTTGTGTTTAAAGCTGTCATTTTTACTGTTACCAGCACATAGGTCAGTACTGAGGCATTCAGGACCAGTTATGATGCTATAAACCCCAGTCATGGAAAGAAACATACTTTTTCTCGTACTTCAAACCCAGAGATAAAATGCATGAAATGTAGCTATTGATATTTTTTTCTAGCTTAACTGTCAATTCATGGTCCCATCTCCAGTGCTTTTTCCATTTGTTTGTCCCTGTGCCAGCCCATCCATGTGGGTCTACTCAGGCATTTCCTTTGGGTGCAAGTTTCACAGTTGCACCTGCAACTCCCTAGTCGGCAAACAGAGCAGGTGGGTCAGATTTTTCAGGAGATGCACAGAGGAGCCAGAAAGCAACCAACTGTGAAATCCCACAGGCTTATAAATCCAGATTTGACTTCATTTGTTTCCAGACATATTGCAGGTTTTTCACATCATATTCTTATCAGTGTTGCTGTGGCTTAAACAGGAAGCTGCATACCAATGGGGATGGGAGGAATGTGACTATAGGCAAGGGAGGGTTAGTCAGGCGAGGTGAGGGAGTATCCTCACTGCTGGCTGTTATGAGGTACTTTCAGTGGGTGACCTTGGATTTTCTCCGTCTTGGAAACCATGGCAACCAGCATTTGTTCTTGTAAAATAATTTCTTTTCTCGCAGTGAGTGATTATATGCCTTCTCCAAACTCTGAGGTAAAATCTCTCCACAAAGAAGAAAAAAATATTACCAAAGAAGCCTGGGTTGATTATTCTGAATCCCTATACCCTAAATAATGCACTGCAGCATTGTTATCTACAGCCAGCTGAGCAACATAGCCAAAGAGTAGCCGCTGGATGATTGTCCATTCCTGTTTCTGGGTTAGCATAATTAAGTCGGAAAAAAATACAGACAACTTTGGTGAATGCCTGTTTGTCTCCTTAATTAGCGTCTCACAACTATCAGGAAGAAAACATTTCAAGATTATACTGAGGCTTTTGTCAAGCAGTTTGGGAATCACTCACAGAGCCATTTCCCTGTTCTTAAGCATATTTTAAAGGGACAATGGCAATTTTCACATTATGCATTTTTCAGATAATCAGCCTGTGCAGTTCTGGCTGTAGTGCCTTATGTATCTTGTGATTTATCCATGTAAAACCTCCCCTTGCCTGGGCATATGAGGAAAGAGAAATGTCTCTCGTACATTCATACGACTCAAAAACATCTGCCAAAATACCCACAAACTAACCCAAACCAAAACCCAGCAAAACAATCAAAACCAATTAAAAAAGATAAAGCTGTGGTAGCAGCTGAGCTTGTCCTTGCACCACAACATGTATCACTTGTGGCCACTCAGTGGTGAAAAAAATCTGCAAAAAAGACATGGAAAAGCCTTCACACCTGCTTTAGGGTCATGTCTGAATTATCTGGCATTTCATTTTCTAGGGAGGCAAGTTGCTGAGGCATTCAACTGTGCTCTACCCATCACAGCTTTATAGCTGCTTTCTTTCATCTGGAAACAAGGTGCAGATGCTGAAAACTGCATATTTTAAGCCTGGGTTCTGAGGAAGCAAGTCTTAAGGAGGAACCAGCTGTTTCTGCCTGTGAAAAAATCCCTCCCCTGCAGTAACTTTCTGCCTTCTGGCAGAATTCAAACACATCTGAGTGAGGCCATGGAAACCTCAAGGACACTGATGCTGTTAGAAGCATGCTGAGCAGTGGGAGCTGGTTGGGAAGGAGAAAAATTTTCCTGCTTCCCCTGTCACTTGTGCTCTGTCCAGTGTCTCTGTGCATCCCAGCAAGTCACGAGGTTGTGACTCCAGCTTATTCCTGAGGACCCTGTGACTATCTCCTCTGGCCCTGCAGGGAGGCCCACAAATTCTGGTCAAGGGTCTTTGGCATGGATCCAACCACTGCTGCAGTGGCACTTGGGAGCAGTTCATTTCACCTGGCTCTCCTTGCTGGGAAAGCTAACCCAGGAACAGGTTTGAATGCCCAACCACTGCCTGCAGACCCATCATCTCAGCAGCCCCCAGAACACCCTTCTCTAAGGACTGCCTTGGGACCTGGAGGGGCACCACCACAGAAGAGGCAAGGAGACAGGGCTACCCACCTGACAGCACAAGGGTGAACCCTCCCCAGCCATTTGCCTCCATAGGCCCTCCCCTGGCCCTTCCCTCCAGGTGTGGGCACCTTCCCTGGAGCTCCAGTCTCTGCTTGCATCCCTCATAACCTGCACACTGGCCAGAGTACAAAGGCAAGATTTATGCTCACTGTAATATCCCCATGGCTAATGTGGATACCATGGTATACCACATGGCCTATACCATTTGTTGATTTCTTTTATCAGAGAAAGGCCACTCTACAATAGACATAATTATGATTCATGGCATTATTAGTGACAATTAAATGTCATACTTGAAAAGAGGCAACATAACTCCTATTTCATTAAGACTGCCCTCCTGCTGCTCTACTATTAGCAGTGACTTTCCCTTGCAGCTTTAAACCATCGTGCCGGGGCATGCAGCTAAGCACGGACTTCCCATCAGCTCACAAATATTCTCCAAAGAAAACGTAGCAAATGCTCATTTTAAGAGAAGTCCTGAGAGACACAGTGACTGGAAGAGGGGCAGGTTACAGTGGAACC
>NW_008660852.1:13566-21425 GCF_000695815.1 Acanthisitta chloris
GGACCACAAGCCAAACAAGCTGCTTGAGGAGGCTTTGTGCAGCATGCTCTGGAGAAGCAGCCCAGTGCAGACCTCGGTGATGGGAAAAAAAGGAGCTCTCTGGGGACTCAGATTGATGTAAGTGCTTGAGACCCCATGGGGCCCATCACAAACCCTTCTTTAATCGCACCTGTTCTTTCATCCAGGTAGCATGACGGCACCAATGCAAGCACATAGACTTCGGGTGCATACCGTGCCAGCCCTAAAGCCTGGGAGACCAGAGATAGGGGCTTTCCCCTGGCCCAACTGAAGCATTTTGCAAAGAGTTACAGTGGTGCTGTGGCCAGACCTCCAGGAGCCCCTATTAGATCCCCAGCCCTCCTTTGCCACAATGCAGAGGGTCCACAATGCAGAGTGCCCACCTGTCTGTGCTGAAAAATGCTTAGCAGACATGTGCATTAGCTCACAGATTAACCCTGCAGCCTTTTCCAGCCAGTGACTACGAAGTGGGGTTGAGATCTGAAAGCACTGCATGGGATTAGCCATGCATCTGCCATTAATAACAATTCTCTGCACTGCTTTGAAAATCTCCATTTGCAGCTATCTGCCTCTGAGACACAAGGAAAGACATGAGAGGATAAGAGTAAGGGGAGAACGAATCCAGAAACTTTTCAGATCCATATTGTGACTCCATGTCATGTATTAATTATATCCTAGGGGGATGTTCAGATTATTTTAGTTCAGTTTCCGTTCAAAATGTCAAAAGAAAAGGACGATATAGTAATTGGGGGAGAAAAAAGGCTTGTTTTATATAATACTGCTGGATCTAGGTATAAAACTTAATTCAGGTCCTAGAAAAACATATTTTTCACTAGATTTAAAAAAACCACCAAAATGGATGTATATATTCTGTTATTTTAAACTTAGTGGTTTTTTTCTTTTGTTTTGATCTTCAGCTGGGGTGGGGACTTCAGTACTTTGCCTGCAGCATATGTGTCAGAAACTTAATAGTTGCATAAATAAACAAACTAACCCCTGAAATTCCCTTGTGATTGCTCAGTTCTGGGTAATGCCACTTTCAGATCCCAAAAGCTTGAAGGCATGGTGCAGTGGTGAGCTGGCAACTGCAATTCATGGGAGTGTGGTCACAAGTGCTTCATGTTGGGAGAGAAAGAAGCTATAATGCTTTAAAACAAAAAAGGTAAAAATATTGAGATAAAAAAAAGGGGTGAAATCCATGAAGCAGGTAATTACATGTTTCTGTGGATGCTCCATTTTTCTTCCAGAAGGATGTTTAGCTTAGAATCATAAAATCATAGAATATTAAGGGGTTGGAATGGACCCTATAGGTCATCTAGTCCTCTTACTAGACCAGGTTGCTCAATGCTTTATCCAACCTGGCTTTGAACACTGCCAGGTTTGGGACACCTCTCTGGGTAATGTGTTCCACTGTCTCACCATCCTCACAGTAAAAAACTTTTTCATGATTAATCTTAATTCATGATAAATTTTCTCTATTTCAATTTGTACCCATTGCCTCCTGTCCTATCACTGCAGTTCCTAAGAAAGAGTCCCTCTCCAGCTTCCCTGGAGCCCCTTCAGATCCTGGCAGGTTGCTCTGAGATCTTCACACAGTGTTCTCTTCTCCAGGCTGAATAGCCCCATCTTCCTCAGCCTGATCATAAAGCAAGCACCAAAGAGTCACAAAGCAAAAAGGTTGTTCCTAGCTTTGGTCCATAGCTGCTTCGCACTTATTTCTTATTGAGATATGAGGTAGGGAACCATGTGAATGACTTGCCCTATATCCCTTATTTTGTTCCCAGAGCTCACCCAGCAACAAACATTTCTAGGCAGAAACATGAGTTCTGAAAGTGCATTGAGAGCAACAGAATGGCAAACCGAAAGATGAGAGAAAGACAGAGAGAGAGGAGGGGGATGTTGCCAAGTGGCAGCTAATGCTAGCACATTTCCATGGGCTAGGCAACAAGGAAGATGAATGGGGAGAGGTGGCCATTGTAGGCTGGAGGATGGCCTTGCGGTGGAGTTCAGGGGAGTAGGTAGTGTGAGTAGTCAGACTGCTGGATGGGCACTGCAATTGCTCATCCTTAGTGTGGTAGAGATTCCCACCATTTCATTCTTCACTTGATCATTTCTTCTTACCAGTTAAGTGAAAACCTGAACCTTTCTCTTTTGCACCAAATGAACTTTGCATTCCAAACAATCCAAAATGTTTTATTTTGCAGCCTGTGTAACAAAAGTAGAAGAAATAGCACTAAGCTCAAAGGTGAGTAGAACAATAGAGAGGCAATGCCTTGCTTCTTTCTAACAACTGAGGACAGGGGACCTATGTTCAGTGCTCTGTTTCCTTTCACCTCTGTCTGCTTTTCTGGTTTTGAGGCAGGGCTCTTGCAGGGGCAGTGGGACTGTTCTTCACTGCAACTCCTCCCACTTTGTGTGGCACCTTTGGTTACTCATCAAGCAGTGGCATGCAAGTGGTTGGGACACTAGTCACAGAGAGCATGAGGGTTTGTGTACCAGCTCCACCAATATCTCAGTGATTTTGTCCAAGAATTTCTGTAGCAATGTTCTGGATGTGAGGAAGATGCTGAACCTTGGTCTCACACTCCCTAGGCAAGTGCAGACCCTGATAAGAAAAGGTGTTTGATTGGTGACCTGCCTGTGACCCACCATCCTCCATCTGACCCCTTTGTGCAAACAGTATTGTGATGTCCAAAAATACATTACTCAATGAAGAAACCACTTCCTCAAATCCCACAGCTCAGGGGAGTAGCTTTTACAACACAGTTATTTTAACAGCTATAGCAGCAGACAGTGAAGAGGGCTATGAAACTAAAATGGAGGGGAAGTTGCTCTGTGTTTCTAAGCAGTCTAAAAGCAGCCATGCAATAAGAAAGCACCTGAATACAGTATGACAGCATGTGTGACAGCCACAGACCAGGGTGCATGCTGTGGAAGAAGGTGCGAGAGTGGAGATGCCGTGGTTAAGACCTGCCTGCAAAAACAGTGAGGGAGTAGGGAGCGGGAAGCCACTTTCATTTGCACACTACATTACTAACCACTTGTGACCAGCAGAGCTTCAAGATGCACAAATGCCTGGAATAATTAGGTCAGTCATGTCTAGATGCAGAGACAGCTAGATCAGACTTGGCTGTGCTGTAGCCTTCCCCCGGAAACTGTGGCTGTCACAACACCAGAGCTCAGGAGACAGATATAAAAAAATCTGCATCTGAGAGGGTACAAAAACTACCCAATTGTCAAAAAACTGAATGGGCTATAGGACCTGCCTGCACCTCAGCCTTCTCCTGCACCCTGTAGATTGCTTGCATAAATAGGTCTTCAACTTCAGAGGCTAGTGAGAGTAAACAGGGGAGATCAAACATACCCCATACCCACCCTGTGTAAACATATACTGAATTGTCTATGCAGCAGGATATGTAAGACAGTGCAGCACAGTATATGTTCAAACTGAATATCACACTCAAGGATTTCTGTGGATAGGGAAGGACAGTGGGATGACAGCCTGAATGTTAACTAGCATCATTGTCTCCACAATGTCAAAACATCATCTTATGCTCCAAGAGGATTCCTTGATTAATGTAATTAACACTATTCTGCCTGGTCTGTGTGGCAGTAGGTGTGTCAGGCCTGAGTTCTCACCAGCTGCCGCAGACACGAAGAAGGGAAGTGGACCTCCTGGCAGCAGAGCTACTCCAGGCAGAAGGCAGCTGGTGCACAGGGACAGGTTCTGAGCCTCACTGCCTGGGGGTCTGCAGTTGCATGTGACTCACTGCAGTAGCTCAGCCTTACAGGGGTCAGTTCTTCAGCAACAATGAGAAAAATACTGCTAGAGGAAGGCAGTGGAGTGTTTTCTGTAGAGATTTCAAAACCTTGAAATCTGTGTTACAGTCATGTCACCAGGTCTCAGACAGTCCCATCAGTGTCCTCATACCAGAAAAAACAACAATATCACATTCCTGTACTGTTCTCTTTCTGTTTTCACAACATAACAAAGCAACCTTGCAAGGGAAATTGATCTGATTTGGTTTTGTTTTGAATAGGACGTTTGTAGGTTCCCCTTGACAGCAAAGAGAAAGCTTCTCTAGGTGTAAGCCCCAGGCCCAGGATAAGGAAGTGCTTGAAATTGGCTCCATTCTTTCTTTGAATTGAATATACACTGAAGCAACTCTGGTTCCCTCTTTGGTGTCTGTTAGAGGCCACACCATTTATTTTTCATTTGATTTGAAGTGAAATGCAGAAAGACCTGCTAGTTAGCAGTAGCAAAAGACTACAGTACAAGTGGAATTTAGATGACATTTGACAAGAAAAAAAAGGGACATTTTTTCCACATACGCATCCAGAGATTTTTTTACCTGCATATAGGATTGCTTCTAGGCTTTGATGCAAATTATTCTGTAGAAACCTTAGTGGTACAGACTTGTGTTGATGTGTAAAATTTTCAGACTTTGTCTTCAATTGCTTGTCTTCAGCATTTTAAACATTCTCTATAGATTGCTGTGATTTCTTTCTTGTCTATCAGAATAATATTGGTAAAGAGATTAAAGCCAAATACATGGGTTTATACTACAAATGGAAATAGATCTAACTCACAAAACAGGAGTTATCGAAATAGTATTAGTTGATTACCTAAGGTACTCAGCAACTTCCTGTATTCATTCACTCCATATTTAGTAATTTAGGAAGAAAACAATTGTATTTTAATATAGATTATACTTACTGTAGACTCCACAAGATTTGTAATATAACTAGACCTTCTAGCTGTTTTCAACTGTGGTAGCAAAGAGCTCTACCATGCCAAGGGCATTACATCATACACTGGCTCTGGTTAGCCAGCAAAAATAGTACCTTATAAGAGAGTTGTGACAAAGATTAGACTTTTATATCATAACTATAATAATATAATTCCACCACCTCAGGAAACAAAACATGACAACAGCTGGCAGAAATATGCCATATTTATGGACAACAACTGAAGGAGAGTACCAGATGGCATCCTGCCAGGGACTGTACAACAAACTGGGCTGGATAAACTGGGGTGAGAAACTACAAACACTGTTAAGTGCTGAAAACTAGTTGGAAGAGGTGATTCCAGGATTCATCTTTCACTCTCATCACCCAAAAAACGGTGCATGCTATCTGCCTATGTGTCTCCTGTCCCACTATTGCCTCAGGAAAAAGCTCCCTTCATTTCTTCTTATGCTAACGAGATGTTTTCTGGGATAAAACCCGTGGCCCTCCAAGGATCCTTAAAAAGCTTGCTGTTTGGTGTTGAAGAAAGATGCACTACCTGCAGTCTTAGAAATTCATGGTTTGTTTGGTTTTTTTCTTTCTGCGTCCCTGTGCTTAGAATGGCCCCACCCGTAACAGTTATCTGTTCCGCTGAAATGCCATTTTTGTTATGGGCCAGGGTGAGCAGGCCTGGGAACCTCTCAGATATGATGTTCTTTGGTGCCCTCTTTGGGACTGAGAGCCACTAAGTCCTTAGGGACACCAGAGATGGATGGATGGAAGGCTGGGAGAGAGTGTGTGGGATGAGGCTGGATCAAGTGAAGAACCAGTGGAGCAGCTGCTTGGCCGAGAAAGAAGGGTTTATCTGCCTGTTTTAGCCTTCCTTTATATTAACTGATTGCACACTAAAGCTTTGGGATCAGTTTTCAGCCCATCCATAGCAACAAGAGGTTAAAGCACAGCACCAGTTGCCCTGAAGAACTGAATTACCTGGGTTTCATCTGCAAGCTGTACCCACCTTGGGGGTTCTTTTATGGGCTTTCCCCTTTCATGAAATCCAATCCTGTACTTAAATCTCTCCAACTAATTAACTGAATGCTTGTTCCTGGAAGGGGACCTCTGAGAGCTCTAACAGCAACTGGAGAGGTTGTTTGCCAAGGTGGGGGGGGTTGCCAAGCTTGCATCGCTCTAACATTTCCAGACAATCTAGCCTAATGGGACTGAGTCAGAGGCCAGGGAAGAAATCATGGGAACACTTTACACCACTTGGCCTTGATCCTCTCTGCTGTCAGAACACAAGTACAAGGCATCTGTTTGTGATGCTATCCATGAAGGATGACGGAGGTGCAGGGACCAGCTTTAGGCATTTGGGAAAACCTCTTTGAAGTCCCCATGTCATCTGCACTGTCTTTTCTTCTGGAGAATCCAAGTCTGCTCACAGACAAGCATCCAAGAAGCAGCATCTTGACTTCAAACAAAAATTTCATTTATGTGTTGGAAGGTAGGACAGTGCATCTCTCTTTGTCAAAATAGTAATTAGGACATAAATCAGGGCTTGGCTCATATATGAGTATTTATCCTCTTAAACAGAATTGCTGTGAGAAAAGCAAGAAATGGATTGGTTTGCTTATTTTAGACTTACAGTAAGAGAACCAAAACCAAGAGTGAATTTTCCACAAAAGATGGTAGCACTTCAGAATTTGTCCGTGAAAAACATCCTATAAATCTTTTTACTTAGATTGCAGTATCAAAACATCTGCATGTGCAATGTTCAAAGTTACAACCCACAGTGTTTTAGACGTTTTTGTAATTTAATGATTCGATCTGTATATATATGTATCAACACTTCCTGCTAGGAAGCACAAAACAAAAGTATCACACATCATCCACACACACCTAAAGGGTTCATCTTATCAGTGTGTATAAATACTTGAAAGCAGCAAAGCATCTGGGGCAGCCAGCTTCAGGTGGCCCTGCTTGAGCAGGGGGCTGGACCAGGTGACCTCCAGAGGGACCTTCCAGCCTCTGACATTCTGTGACTCTGTGAAAAGCTGTATTGCTTTCAACAAATTTCATCCTGTATTTAAAAAAGCATACAGCTAGTTACTTGTAAGGACAACAATGCTTACTTTCCTGTAGTGCAGTAAACCTCACAGCCTGTGTCTTCACTCAGAGAATATTATGCTAGAACAGTTCTCTGGAAGTCATCAGTTTTGTTCTTATTATATAAGCAGAGGATATGGTCCAGGACCTTTTCATGCATTATTGAACAATCCTATAAAGGATGGGTGTGAAATCAAACCAGAAAGTGCATGTGCATAATTTTCTCTCCTTGGTGACAATCATATTATGTAACCTACCTTCTATTCATACATGCACTGCACAGACAAGCCTTACTTGATCATCACTTTTTGTGTTAAATTTCATGTTACACAGGAGTCCAGTGCTGCTTCCCTTGAAATCAATGTACAAATTATCATTAAGCTTAATGAGAGCAGGACTGGTCTACCTGTCTGAATTTGAAAAGTGAATCTAACCCTAAATTGGTGAAATTAAGTCAAAATGTTGTGCTAGTCTTTGCTGTACTCAGCATGTTGTTACAAGTGCAGGCATAACTGGGGAGAATGTTAATACAACTGGCTGTTACCACAGAATAATTATTCTCTATTGTTAGATTAGTAGGAAAGGAAAGGTATAATTATTTGCAATGCACAAGATATGAGGCCTATGATAATTCTGTATTTTGTTAAACTTTATTTCTCCACAATTGTTTCAGTACATGTTAATCACTTTTCTGAGGGACATTAGTGCTATTACATTTTCTTCTCCTCTTTGCCTCCATGCATCAGAAGGGAAAGGTGCAGTTTTCACCTGGAAGCAATGCATCAGCAGATCAGTTATCTAAAGTTAAAATCACTGGATGTTTACATTGGATATGTACTAACACAAACTGGGGTTTTAATCAATGATGTTATGCTGCAGACAGTCTGACTGGGCAGTATCTAAAGACAGCTCTGCCAAGCCTCAGCTGGGTTAGTGAGAATTAAAGTCTTGGGTATAACTTGTTCTGACAGTGTGTGTCTGTGAGGCTATTACATTACCAGTGTTGTTCA
>NW_008660852.1:21448-27942 GCF_000695815.1 Acanthisitta chloris
CAGCCTAATGCTTTCAGATCATACACATTTACTCTGTAATGGTGTTGCTTCAAGGTTCGAGCAAAATGAATTTTATAAACTCACTGACATGGGATTACTTTTTGCTTATTTTATGAAGATAAAATTAATGTTGCTGCAATTATTGCAAAAGTTAAATGTCAGAATAAACTACTAAGGAATGGTGGGTTCTTTATTTCTTGCTGTCTCCTGGTCAAGAATGGATTTTTTTCTCCTGAAGGCGATGCTTTCAATAGAGGCGAATTGCAAGACACCACACAGAGTATCTGGGCAGAACTGTAGGGTGTGTATCAAGCAAGAACTCACTGCAACTGCTGTAGCAGTGCCTTCTGAGTTTAGTTTTTTATAAAAACAGGTAACAAAACCCAGCTGTATTACACTGCATAGGATGAAATCCATCTGGAGAGACATTTCCCCTAAATTAAAAACCTCAGACACAAAAGCCTAAAACTAATACTGTGTTGTGCATCTTATCAACAAAGGATTCCAAGAGGAATCTACGTCTGAGATGACCATGACTTAAAGACAATGTATGAGATAAATTCCCAAGGGAGAAAGTAGTCTAGGAGACAAAGCTGTAAATAAAGATACACACTGGGCAATCACTTTCATTTTGTTTTATTCAGACTTTTACCTCACTGCTTTATGACAGTATTACAGCTAGAAGTTAATCTAATTCTTATCAGGACACTGTGTAACCTGCACTGCCTAATCATTTGTTCTTTTACTGCACTCTGTGTTTTTCCTACACTTAAAATTACAGTCTCTCAACCTTCCCACCAATGTCCCTGCTACAATGCTTAACTTTCTAATCCTGAAACACTGTGCTCCTGATCCCGCCTTGTTAGATTATCATCATCAGAACAAACAGAGCATCAGGCACATCAGACAGCACAGGGCCTTCTCAAGTAGTGCACACAGAAGAGGTCCCTCGTCCTGTTTCTTTAGCTTGTAGCCTGAGGAACACAGCATATCCTCATTAAAAATGCCTGCCTCATAGAAAACGGTTGTCTTCCATACTGTGTAACATGATCATGCTCTCAGATGTTTACTGAACTTCTCTTATTTCATAGCTATGGTCCTCAGTCTGCCAAACATCTCCTCTACCACTCCTTTGCATATGAGGAGAGAAAGAGCTGCATGGAAAAACTGCAGAAATATTTTCCTAAGTAATCCTATGAATTTTATCTGTGCCTGTTTTGAAGACTTCAAGCTAGTCACAGCAGAAATGTGGTTTCACTGGTGTCAGCTAAGGCCAAAGATACAGTTGCTGTTTGAACAGACAGTGGTAGGTAAGCATGTAATGGCTGAAGTACCACCTTAGAAGCTTAGAGAAACAGAGAAGTATAGCAGATTCCTTGCCCTACTTAGATTGCCTGGATGTGTCACAAAGATAAATGCATTCACCAGAATTAACCTACTTTGTTAATTAGGCTGAAACCACCTACAAATACAAAATCTTTCAAGTCATCATCTCTTTCCTGTGGCAGGTGTCCTTCAACCCAAAAACGTAGGTGAGAGAAAGGTAAGTGCCAGCCATCTGGGAGTTTGGTACCTACAAGGAGCACGTTTCTACCATTTCACAAAGGCAACACCATTCAAAAAATGCTGTCTCCTGAAAACATCTTTTAACAGAAGATTTCCAGGGAAAGGCCGCTGTTTTGCCAGTTCCTCTGTTTCCTGTGCTCTGTCTTGGAGCAGCTGTGGTGTAACTTTCCAAAGTATGAGGCACCTGCAGCTCTCAGAGCACCACCAGCATTTGATCCTTTGGTGTTGCCCATCACTAAGCCAGAAAGGCCAAGGTTACCTGGGTATCTGTACTGAAGTCCTGTACCCAGTGCGATTTGTAAGAAACATCTGACCTTGCTGGGTTTTTGTACAGACCAAAACTTCAAAGAGAATCACAGAATGTGTCCCTCTGCATCATTAGGTGCATATAATGTTAATACCTCAGATATCCACTGAAAATCAAAATTTGAACTTGAAAATACTATTCTTTTTAGACACTTCCTAATATATCTCACCTGCTATTCTATCTTTTTTTTACATCCCACTCAGGCACACGCATCTTTTTCTATTCCAAGCAGATAATATAGATAACCATGGTGATGGCATGGTCTATAAAAAACATTTGATATTGCTCTCTATAGCTCAAGTCAGATACAGCAGCAATACAAGAACAAAAAGAGTGACATAGCACTGAGCTGTTAGCAAAGAACAGGAACAAATGGAAAGGAAAAGCATTTCATATTAATAGCAGGAAATGGTTCATGCAGATAACATGACCACATGGAACCCATTGCCACAAATTAAAAGTGAAACCAACAATTCAGGAGAATTAGGAAGGACTGAATAACAGACATTGGCAGCATGGCACCCTGCTACAGAAGGCTGTTGAAGATTAATTACTGTAAAAATATCATTGTGCCATCACCATGAGAATGATAAAAATAATGAAATGCTGTTGTGCTGAGTAGATAGTGACAGCCTTTCTTCTTATATATCTAACACTAGCTTCTCTCAGGAACAGAGGCAGAAGCAGACCAGGTCCCACTCTGGCTGTTTGTGGTTAGTTTAGCAGTTTTCCTTCATCTTTTTATCTTTCTTTATTTGGCATGGACAGTGACCAGAGTGGAAAAGCAGGTGGTCAAAGTTGACAAACCTTTCCTCAACTCTTAAATCAAAATTCACCTCAGCTGCTGAACACAATCCACTCATGAAAGAGATGTCACTTGATGGCAATCAACTCCATTATGGTTCTTCCTAAAAATAAATCAGATTTCTTGTAGTGGTGGGCGTCTGAAGACAGACAGTGACAAACAGCACCTCCTTTATCTTTGCATTTTCCTCTTGATGTCTCGGTAAGACGCCCATGTCAAATATTTAAAAGAAAGTTATCTTTTCCCAATCAACATATTTACTCCTCCAGAAATGCTAATGGAGACCCAGCACCAGACTAAGAAAGAAACACAAAGAGGGCAGCAGCACTGCACTTTCATCTGCTAGAGTAAGAAGCTGTCAGTGCTAATAAAAAAAATTATCCAACAGACATCCAAATTTATGCTAAGTAAACATTTCTTGAATGTATTACATACAGCAGGAACCTAGTTTTTCTCTGGCCATTGCTCTGAGTAACTATTTCCCAGTGTTTCTTTCCTATGGTACATACATACACCAAACCAGTTGCCTCACTGTGGAAGGTCATCAGGTCTATTGGGCATGTTTCCCCATCCATAAATCTATGCCAACTACTTGCAGTCACCTTTTAGTCCTGGAAATGGTTTCCAGGATTAGCTGCCCCACCACCTTCCCAAGGATTAAGGTAATTCCTCAGATCCCCCTTCCCCTTCTGGGAGACAGGAGAGACACTTGCATCCTTTCAGTCCTCATGATCTCTCTCAATCACATCTCTTTTCTCCACACCCTTTAAAGATGATTGCAAGCAGCCCATATGGCCACACTCCAACACCCTCAGCACTTGTAGGTCCATTGCATCAGGTCCATGGATCCCTGTAGGTCCAGTTTACTTATATATTCCCTAACCTCATCACCCTCCACTAGGAGTAAATGTACTTTGCCCTGGAATTTCCCACTGGTCCCTAAGATTACTGAGGGCAAGTCATACAAGTAAACAAAGAGGTGAAGAAGACCTCAGCGAATTCTATGTCCTTTGTCACCATCCCTGAAGGTATTCAAGACGAGACTGGATGTGGCACTGGTGCCACGGTCTAGTAATGACAGTAGGTTTGGACTCGATGATCTTTGAGATCTCCTCCAACCCAGCTGAGCTGATTTCTATGATTCTAAAGCTCCCTGCTCACTTTAGCAGTTGGACCACATTTTCTCTGGTCTTCCTTTTGCTGATGATGTTCTTGTGGAAACCTACCATGTTGCTTTTCACATGTCTTGCCATATTCTCTTCCAGATGAGCTTTGGCCTTCCTGAACCCATCCTTCCACAATCAGACAGCATCTTTATAGTCCTCCTGGGTCACCTGTCTCTGATTCTACCTGCTGTGCACCTCCTTTTTATCTCTCTGTCTAGCTGGGAGTTCCTTGCTTAACCATGTGGCCTCCAGCCCTCTTTGCTTGGTTTCTGGTTTCTGCTTGTTAGCATGGACCATTCTTGATCTTGGAGGAGCTGACTCTTGAATATTCACTAGTCTTCCTGGACTCCTCCTCTCTCCAGTGCCATATCCCATGGATTTCTTCCAAGAAGATTTCTGAACAGGACAAATTTTCCTCTCCAAAAGTTCAAAATGGTCCTGCTGTTCACGCTATTCCATCTTCTCAGGATCCTAATCTCATGGTCCCCGCAGCCACGCTTGTACCTGACCTTCACATCCCTGACCAGTTCCTCCAGGTTTGTAAGCATGAGGCCTATCTGAGCACATCTGCTCTGTGGCTTCTTGATCACCTGTGTCACGAATCTGTTGTTTATTCTTGGATTAGAAATGTCTTGAACACTGAGTCCATTGCTGCAAAAACATGGTAGATAAAGAAGGCTTCCTTTTGAAGAGAACAGCCTGTTACTTCATAGATGCAGATTCATGTAAGTGTCTCTGCTGTTTTAGTGACACATTTGTGCCATTCTGAGAAAAAGCTTTCGGACCATCTTGTGTTCTTCTGCACAAACCACTGCTCTTTGGTGGCTCTGTCTGTTCATTGCGTTTATTGTCATCCAAGTTCTTCACTGGCCTCAGGATGACATTCGGTCATCCATTTTTCTTAAAAGTCAATCTCTTCATGCCAGTCTTGTAATGCTTAAGACAGCCACATTTCTGAACCTCCCTCAATTCTGAACCTCTTTGTCATCCTTGCAAACAACAGCTCTAAGATTTATTTGGCTTAACTTTGCCATAGAGGTAGCATAGAGTTCTCTCAAGATCACATTCCACAATAAACTTAGCATTTTTAGTCCATCTGATTGGGTGAAATCTGGAAAAACCAATAGACGGGTTTTTTTAAACAAAAAGGGGATTATAGATACAGAGTGGTTAGAAGAATTAAGGCATCCATATAGCATGTACTCTTGGATAGAGGCACCTACCAAAAAAAGAAATACAAAAAGACAAAAAAGGAATGATAGGTTTGACAAATGAGCCAGCAAAACTGAGGAGAAATTTTAGAATGTCTAGGAAGTATGGAGAGAAAAGAGAATTTAGTCAGTGCCTCTCAGTGCAAATAGTAGAAGTCAATGTCAGGTTTTGTGGAAACAGTAGTGGAAGGTATACATCGATGGTCAGAATGTGCATGAAGACCATGAAATCTGATCAGCTGGACACTGACACAGAGGCTAAATCTTAATTTTACTTTTTTCAAGTGACCAAAAATACTACTTAAGGATGAAATTCCTTTAATAGTTATCCTTCCTCTAGCTTGCACACCTTCCTCATCAGAAAAGAGCTGTCACTTTCTTAGAGAAAGCCTTATCAGACACAGAAACCAGAAGCTTAACAGGATGCTGTAGGTTGCTGAGCCATCACATGCAATTCTAGTGGGAATGCAATTCTTTATTAAACTGAACTGAATAGGTACGGAAAAGCTGGGTGCAGTGCCAGGAAGGAAGTATGGACTGGATGCTCCTGTTGTTTTATTCTTTAACTGCTAAAACCCCCACTCTTTCAAGCACTGCCAGTTCCTCTATACAGCAAAGAAAGAAAATTGTGAGATCTGTGATAAGAATGAAAATGTCTAAACACAGGGACATGGCAAAAGTAAGGCTGTTTGATAATTTGCTGCACCAGGAGGTATAATTTCTTCTTGCAGGACCAACAAGGAGCCTGTATGCAACGGTGCCTTTCAATGGGTCACAGTCTGGTGGTAATGCTTAGTGTGTGCTCCAGAGACTTAGTACTAAGCCTGCTTGGCCCCAGACTGTGATGCTGACCAAAGATGCCAAACTAAATGAGTTAATTCCCAAAGCTACTTCATGGGAAACTGGGAGTAGAGGACAGAGCAGGAGAAATGGTAGTCTGCAAGAAAGCATAAGGGAAACAAAAGGAGAGAGAAAGACACCTGCATATAATGCCTGATTAAACTCTTATGAAAAAGGAAACTAAGCCCTCTGACCAAACTTGGGCAGAAACACATAGTGAAAGTTCAGGACTATTGTGGCTCCTAACAGAACAGGTTTGTATGGACTTAATTTATTTTCTTAATTAGTTTATATGTACAACTCTAAACACAAATATTCAAGAAAGCCAACTTCATACAGGAGAAAACTTACAGACCTCCTGGAAAGGCTTTCATTGGCACTAAGGGGCAAAAACACTGCCTCAGACAAAGCACTTTATTTCAGTGACTTGCTGTAGCCAGAAAATAAAAAGGAAATAGCAGATCTGCTTCTTTCCAGATTTGAGGTCAATTGGACAGGAAGGAACTTCTTTCAGCCTGAGCAGGCTCTTCCAAGATCTGAATGTCAGCTACCTTTATTATGCCAGCTAATTAAGACACAGGCAGAATGAAGATCCTGCT
>NW_008660852.1:27967-38745 GCF_000695815.1 Acanthisitta chloris
AACAGACTGTACCAAGTCACATGGGGTGAGACTCCAGAGCTGTTGGTGACCCACATCCACGTGTAGGCTGCTGGTCCTGGGCAGGGATGTCCTCAGAGATTTTATCTTCTTACAGTCTGTAGAGAATTTAAGCAGAAAAAGCAGAAGCAGGACAAGGTTGTCTTTTCCTTTCTTGTCTGAGATTTCTGATTTTTGTACCATTTAAAGATTCAAAAGCTCTGTAGGTTACAATGATCAGCTTTGCTGTGCTATTCCTTGGTCAACCACCAGCTGGAATTCTGTCATGGAGGAAATATTTTAGCTTGTTTTGACCTGCAAGTAAGGAAAGAAACGGCTTTTAAATTCTTGTGTTGATACAGCAAAGAGGTTTTGGGTCAATATAGTGAAGTAGCTTTGTGTCTCTTGGAAATGAAGTCAAGGTTGTATTCTGTGGGCTACGAGTTAAAAGGAGGAGGTCTGCTTCAATGAGCAGTCATGGTCATTTGAAGTAAATGTCTGGGGTAAGAATGAAATATATTTCACAGGCTGGCTTTTGCATTATGGCTACCGTTGCTGTCCTGCCAGCGAAAAGGAAGACCACAATAAGAAAATCTTTTCCTTCCAGACTTGAGGACAAGCAACAGAGAAAAGAGAGAAAATAGCCAGCCATAGCCCAAGACTAACAGAAGCTGAAAAATCTGCAATTAAGAGCCCCCCAATTTCATTTCTATGCATATGCTGACCTTGGGACTTCTGCACTTCCCTGCTGATTAGGGTTTTGATACATTTGAATTTGCTCTCTGCTATTTCCACGGAAATAGACCCTGTATTCATGAAAATAACGAAGAAAGCTCTAAGAACTGTTGCATAAAGAAAAAAACAGCTCTTCAAACCTACTGAACAGCAATTTGCATCTATGCAGTCCATTTGCCCACAGAGACATAAAATTTTGGATTTCAGTAATCAGCCTGTTGGTACACACATCTGCCAGAGAAGGGTTTGCTTCAAAAAGACTGTCCTTGGTTGACTGTTAAGGACAAAGTACTACCTCAGAGTGTTATAGCTGGGGGTTTGTTCACAGAATGCACAATTACATCACACTTCACTGCTTCATCAGTATAAGTTATTCACATGGACTGGTCAGTGCTTGATTTTGCAGGATCATGCTCTTCAGAAATACAAATTATTCTCCCACAACTTCAGTGGTACAGATTAGTTTATTAAATTCTGCTGTTTTCCTTCACTTTAGGCTTCTAATTATAATCATCATAAGAAGGCCAGGATGGCACTGTGCATGAGAGGGTCTGCGTGGAGGCATTATGAAAGGTTTTGTACCAGAGAAATATTTATTAGTGACAAAGCATGGAAGCTGAAGACAGAGAAGACGACCTTAGGGTTGATTTCTCCCTTCTGCTACTTGATACTACAAGCAAATCATGAACATTCACCAGCAACCAGGGTTCCCTTTGAGCTCTGAGAAACCAGTGCCACACTCCTTGCCTCATGGTGGCCAGGAGCTCAAGCATTGAGACCACTCCACCCTGTGCCAGGACAAGGCCAGGCAGTGCAGTGGTGACAGAGGCAATTGGTCAGGGGTCTCTCATGGTTTGTTCTTCACACAGATAAGCCCTGCTGGCACCTTCTCAGGTCCTCTGGACGAGGTGAAAGAACGTAAGTGATTACTTCATTTCTGTTTTCCAAGGGAAAAACAAAACACAACTCAAAGACTTGGTAAACTACAGCCTGAGATGAAGCCTCAGCAAGGGAGAGGTCCCCAGCTGCCCCAGAAGCAGTTTTGAAGCTGTGTCACTGGTGGGACCTGCCTGGCCATGGGACTCACCTGGGGCTAGGGTAGCCTTGGGCCAGTGTCTGAGCATGACCTGACACCATGACCAGATCCTGTCATGGGCCTGCCCTGATGTCACCTGCAGGTCCCAGCCTCCTTGCCCATGCCCTAATCTTTGTTTTCCCTCCCTATAAGGTCTATTCCTGTGCTCCAGGAACACTGACTATCTCAGAGACTTCAACTGTTTTCCATTGTAACTTAGCAAAATCTGAGCTATGTTTCCAAAGTCCTCAGATGGCATAGATATACTCCATTGCTATGTATGTGTTTAAACTCAGGTTCACCTCTGTCATGAAACCAAGAAGTTGATGGCCTGCTTAAGGAAGTATTGTAAAGCATATTTCTCACACTGGAACCCAAACAAAGTACTTACATGCCTAAAATTCTTTTTTTGTTTGTTTGGTTAAATCAAATGATCTTTGGTAACATTTGCATTTTGATATAATACAAAGATTCCCATCAGGCTTCAGATACATCGGCGCTGTACAGATATTTTTGAAGAAAGGTTTCTTCTCCCTTGGTCTATTAAAGTTTAGAGAAGAAATAGATGCATGCTTTTACCAGAACGGTGGTCAAACCCTGGAAAAGGCTTCCTAGAGAGGGTGGTTGATGCACTGAGCCTGTCACTGTTTAGGGGGTATTTTGATGATGTTCTTAACAACATGCATTAACTTTCAGTCATCCCTGAAGAGCTCAGGCAGTTAGGCTAGATGAGTATTCTAGGTCCCTTCCAACTGAAATTCTATTCTATTCTATTCTATTCTATTCTATTCTATGGAAAGCAATGAAACATAAGCAAAACGTTGAGGCTAACAACTGAGCAAGCAGACTTTTAAACTGTTTCAAAAAACTTTCAATTAAGTGCTTTTAAAGAAAAAGAAAAGTATTTTTTCTAGTATCTAGTGATGCCACCTCTGTCTTAGTTTGCATGTCTTCATATTCACTGTCTAAATGTTTCTGGCAGTTCTATAATTCTTTTGGTTGGTTTTGCTTCGCTTGGCTGGTTTTGTTTTAGGGTTTTGGAGTTTCTTTGGGTTTCTTTTTTTTCCTTTTTTCTTCCCAGCCTGGATATCACAGAATAAGCTTTCTTTCTACTTCAATGAAAACCACAACATTCTGTGTTGTGTCAGATGATTCTGTAATGGGATTTATACATGAACGTAAATATTGCTATTTCCAATTGCAGTGAAATATATATTTTAATGTCTTTCAGCAAAGATACTAAGAGATTGATGTTTTTCAGTGTTTTTTTGTTGGCTGGTAGGGTGTTGGGGTTTTTGGTTGGTTGGTTGGTTGGTTTTTTGTTTGTTTGTGTTTTTTTTTAAATGGACTACTATTTTCCCCCCATTTCTTCTGTGTCTTTGACATACTCATTTTCAAACCCTGGGGTATTTTGGACAGGGGTTTTGGGATTCAGTGAAATTCTGCTGAAGCATGTGAACTAGCAAGAACACAGTGCTTATCTTGGGACAGCATATGTCCCAAGCCCAAACCAAACTGAAATCTTCACTATAGATAGTTGCCTTCCAAAGCTGTTGTACAAGTCCACAAATAACACAGAAGGAAGGCAAAAGTGAAGTACCATATACATAATATAAGCTTCTCTTCAAATTAACTGTAATTCACTCTTCTTCCACATCAGAATTAAAGTGAATTACAGGTTGAGGGACTGTTTGCCAAGGTGTTTGCCCATGACCACTGTAAACCCCATGCTGCAGTTTCAGAGGTTTAATAGAAAATTGCAAGTCAGAGGTACAGAGATACAAATGCAAAAAGGGTATAGGAACATTTATATTCTTTTCATACATGATATCATTTATTCTTTGTAATGGAAGCCTATCACTGTGGGCTTTACATGAGAAGAACATGAATTTCAGACAAAATTTCTGTGGGCTTTCTTTCCACTGGAACATTAAAATTAGTCTTTTTTTCCAGTCACAGTACAATTGCAGGTAGATCCTATCATTCCTGGTACTCCAAAATATTTCCTGTTGTGGTGCTGAAATCTAGACTCTGCTTATGCCACATGGGCATTCACATGAAAGTAGGAGCAGTCATGTAGATGTGAATTAGAAAAAAGTACTGTTCAATAAAAATAAAAACAGGCTACAAGGTTTAAAGCAACACTAGTAAGATCTGAAACCTGGTAGCTTAATTTCAGTTCAGGATGGAGGCAATAAAAGTTGAGCTTGGGTTTATACAGACAAGAATTACTATTATGTGGCACTTGCTTGTTGGTTTACATTAAATATTGACAGCATAACTCAAACTGCTATTGGTTAGTTATCCCCAGTGCAAACCTGACAGTGATTGAGATGCATTGGACATCTGAAAAGATCCATGACTGAAGGGCATAAAGAGATAGGTATGCCTTTAACCTATAACCATGGTTTCTCCCATTCAGACCTGGAAATGTTTTCAAGGGTATCTGATAATTTACAGGCAAAAGATGAAAGTTCAGCTGTGTATTTTCCACAACAAACATTTCATTGGCAATTTATGATAATCTATGCAAGCATTAATACTTACATAGATAGGACCAGGGATTTAATTCAGTATAAATTCTACCTGCCTGTCTCCCAACCTAGAGTCCCCTTGTCACAGGCTGCTTGGCCTATTTGAGGTCAGTTGCTTGAGAAAGCAAATATCCCTGGCCTCTTCTCCCTTTCCTCCCCTGCAGCGATGAAGAAGCTCCACACGGGAATGGAAAGACCATGTGGCCAGAGGTGGCCTTCAGAGGTTCCACAGACTAACATGGTTCCTCTCAGCCCTCTGAAGGTATGTCTACAAGGCCTGCTATCAGGCTGGAATTAATTTCTGTGTCACAGAGCAAGAGGTGCTTCAGTAGGGATCTCAAAAATTACTTTCTTGGTCATGAAAATGGGTGTTTTTTAAAACTTCCTACTCATTCTTCACCTACTGAGTTTCATTTTCTTTTAGCAGTCTCCCAGGATTTGCCTTTAGGAAAGTCAATTTGTCCTTGCTATCCAAAATCTAAAAAGTAAAATTCAATCTTTTGCTATGAGGGATCATTTACTACATAGTTGATGGGTTATTGCCTTTGATACAATTGACTCCAGTGCAAACCTTGACACTGACTACTGGATGTTCAGGCTACGAGAAGACAGCTGGTGTATTTATAGATTCATAGATGGATAAGGGGTTGGAATGAACCCTATAGGTCATCTAGTTCCAAGCCCCTCCACCCTGGGCCGAGACACCATCCCACTAGACCAGGTTGCTCATGCCCTCATCCAGCCTGGCTTTGAACACTGCCAGGGTTGGGGCAGCCACCACTTCCCTGGGCAACCTGTCCCATTGTCTCACTAACCTCACAGTAAAAAACTTTTCTCTAATACCTAGCCTAAATTTCCTCTCTTTCAATCTGTACCCATTGCACCTTGTCCTGTCACTGCAGCTCCTAACAATTTGTGTGAGTTCCTAACTATTTATGAGATAACTCACCATTAATGTGAGATAGAGAGTATTATTGGGCAAAACTAAACTGAAAGACAGGTCCCAACAGTGAACATGTAAAAAGATAATATGTATGTGACCTTCCTGGAAATGTTAACACCTGCAGTGAGAGTGGCCTTCACAGAAGAGTATTTTCTGTAGCTCTCTGTACTACTACTGTTAAAAAACGTGTGTTGAAATTTCATATTTATCTTTCCATCATTTTTCAGGACTGAATGCTGTAGTCAAGTCAAATAGTGACATCCCATGGTGTACTTGTCAGACCTTATGCTCACTCAAACAGGGCTATCATGATGGATCTCAGTGTTTATCATCGAAGTATACTGTAAGACTCAGGTGGCGGCTGATGGCTGAGAAGGACGACAGGAAGTTAGGAAGTACGATGTGCTGGAGATGCTCTTCTGGCAAGTTCTCAGAGGACCTTTTGCTCTGAAAATATAATTGTGTGACTTCTGTATGGCAGGGATTTTTTTTGAGTTTAAAATCACCTTTTCATGAAGCTGTCACGGTCTGGTACTGTATTTGTTCATCCTGTGTCTGGACAGAAACAATTCTAGGATGAGTTTAAAAATATTTTGCTGTGCAAGCTCATTCAGTTCAAAAATAATTAGAGGTTGCTTTTTTGCTGAACAGCCCCAGGGAGACCACTTGATGGGCTTCAGGCAAATGAGATGGCTCACCATTACACAGTGTAGGTGATGCCTTTGTTATTTTTTAGGCTTATTGTCTGTGATTCACCTTACCCACCTGGCGTTACTCTGATTGATCCCATAGAGTTACATTAAAGGAGGCTACAGCAGCAAGCAAGTAGAAAGGGAAGGAATGACACAGATATCTCCAGGGAGAATGCCATGAACATTTGGAAAGCAGTGACGAAGTCAGTCATGACTGTGTGTTACCAGCAAGGTAGCAGGATTGTTCCCCAGGGCCAGAAATCTCTTATCAGACAGATGTTAGGTCATTAAAAAAACAGTCTCAAGGAAGCAGGCAACACTCTATGACCAGAGGAACAGTGACACAGTCGGCAAGGCTACTTGCTGAATTCAGCAGGGATGCCACAGATGGGTATGAGATGGATGGGCTCATCTGAGCTCTGAGAGGTGACATGCTGACCACTCACACAGCTGGGCCTACCCAAAGGTTGCCTTGTTTATTCATCCCTGTGCCCCATGCAGGGAAGATTGTTCACCTGGAAGAGCTGTTTTGAATTAGCTTCTACTCTAGGGACTGTATCACAGAATCACAGAATATTCTGAGTTGGACAGGACACACAAGGATCATTGAGTCCAACTCTTAGTCCTGCACAGGATGGCCCCGGGAATCACAGCATGTGACTGAGAACATTGCTCAAATGCTTCTTGAACCCTATCAGGCTTGGTGCTGTGACCACTTCCCTGGGCAGCCTGTTCCAGTGCCCAACTACCCTCTGTGTGAAGAACCTTTTCCTAATATCTAACCTAAACCTCTCCTGACACATCTTCATGCCATTTCCTTTGGTTCTGTCAGTGTTCACCAGGGAGATGAAACCAGTGCCTGCCCCCTCACCTTCCCTCAAAAGGAAGTTCTATACTTTGTTGAGGTCTCCCCTCAGTCTCCTCCAGGCTGAACAGACAAAGGGACCTCAGCTGCCCCTGGCATGGCTTACCCTCAAGGCTCTTCACCATCTTCATTTCCCTCCTTTGGACACTCCTTAATAGCTTAATATCTTTCTTATATTGTGGTGCCCAAAACTGCACACAATATTCAAAATGAGGCTGCACCAGTGCAGAGTAGAGTAGGACAACCACCTCCATTGACCAACAGGCAATGCTCTTCCTGACCCATCCTAGGACATGTTTGGCTCTCCCGGCTGCCAGGGCGCACTGTTGACATACTCAACTTGCCATTGACCAGCACTGCAGGCCCTTTTCGGCAGCACTGCTCTCCTGCATCTTCTTCCCCAGTCTCTATGTACGTCCAGGGTTGCCCCATACCGGGTGCAGAATCCAACACTTGCCATTATTAAAATTCATATAGTTGGTGACTGCCAAGCTCTCTAATTTATCAAGATCTCTCTGCAGGGTCTCTCTGCCTTCAATGGAGTCAACAGCTCCTCCCAATTTTGTACCATATGCAAACTTGCTTAGTATCCCTTCGAGTCCTGCAGGCAAGTCATTAATGAAGATGTTGAAGAGCAGTGGGCGTAAGATGGGGTCCTGTGGAACTCACTACTGACTGGTCACCAGCCTGATGTAACCTCATTGATTGTAACAGTTTGTGCCTGGACCACCAGCCATTTGCTCAACCATGCGTTGTGTGCTGGACATTTTGTCTAGAAGGAGACTGTATCAATATCAAGAGCTTTGCTGAAATCTAAAAAGATTACATCAACAGGCTTCCCTTAATCAACTAGGTGGGTTACCTTGTCATAAAAGGAAATCAGGTTTGACAGGCAGGACTTTACCCTCATGAACCTGTGCTGGCTTTGACAAGTGACTGTGTTGTCCTTCAGGTTTTATTCAATACCTCCCAGGATAATCTTCTCCATAACCTCATCAGGTATTGTGGTGAGACTGACAGGCCTGTAGTTTTCTGGGTCATCCTTCTTGCCCTTCTGGAAAATTGGGACAACATTAGCCGGCTTCCAGTAAACTGGGACCTCTCCAGATTCCCAAGACTGTTCAAAAATCAATGCGAGAAGCCTCGCAATGACACCAGCCAACTCCTTTATTATTCTTGAATGAAGCCCATCAACCCCCCCCAGATTTGTAGGGATCCAGCTGGACTCGCAGATTCCTCACAACATCAGGGTCAACTGAAGTTTATAATCCTCACAGCTATGGTCCTCCAGCTCAGGGTGGGTGCTGAGACCCTCTTCGTGTTGAAGACAAAGAAGCATTTTACATCCCTGCCTTGGCAATGTCCCTGTTTGTGAGGTGACCATCCTCATCCTGTAATGGGCTGGTGTTATTTCTGCACTGCTTTTTGCCATTAATGTAAAGAAACTCTTTTTACTGTTCCCCACAGTTCTGGCAGCTTCAACACCAGCTGAGCTATAGCCACATGAACTTCCTTCCTGCAGTGGCAAGCAGCATCTGTGTCCTCACCTGACCTTGCTTCCACTGAGCATACATCGTCCTTTTTTGCCTTGCCTCCAAAAGAAGATCCCTGCTCAGCCTAGCTGGCTGCCTGCCTCAACTTCTTGACTTCCGACATTTAGGAATTGCCTGTTCCTGTGCCCTCAGGAAGTGGTGCATAAAAAGTGACCAGCACTGATGGACCCCAACAGCTCCAAAAGCATTTTCCCAGGTGACCTTACTCATTAGCTCCCTGAGCAGCCCTCAGACTGCTCTCATGTCCTGGGCTGAAGGTTTGTTGGAGCTTTTCCTCCTCGCAACAGATTTTATACACTACTGCTTTGTGGTCACTGTGGCCAAGAAGACCACCAGTCACCACTCATGAGACCCTCTCTGTTAACAAACAACAAATCAAGCATCTTTCCTAATTGGGTCCCGTAGTACCTAAGTATCATCCAGTTGTTTTAGGAATCTTTTGGACCAGTTTGCGCCAGCTGTATGGTGTTCCCAGCTAACACCTGGCAAGTTGAAGTACCCCATAAGGTCAAGGGCAGGCAGTTGATTTAGAGGTGTCTATTAGGTCCTCAAAGACTAATTCATTGGTGTTACTGTTCTGGCTAGGTGGTCTATAGTAGACTCCCACAATGATATCTGCATTATTTGTTTGCCCCTTACTCCTTAACACAGATGCTCTCAACTGTGCTATTGCCAACTGTAAGCTTTATACATTCCAGCCCTTCTGTGAGCAGGAAGATAATACATGTATGACCTTCCTGAAAATGTTTTCACCTGCAGTGAGTGCAGCCTTCATGGAAGAGTGTTTTCTGTAGCACTCTGTATTACTACAGTTAAAATGGTGTACTGGAATTTTGTGTTTATCTTTCCAGCAATGTCTCTCAGGTGTGAACTTTCAATAGGACTTGGTACAGTTGGAAAGGCAGAGAGCACCAGCCCCTGATATAGTCAAAATCACAGAATAACTGCATGGCACCTCCTAAGAAAAAAAATGCATCACTTGAGTGCTTGTGAAGAATAAACTCAAGTTTCCCCCCTTAACCTATAGCTTGGTGGCTGGTCTCAAGTGGGTTGAGCTAGGCATTTATGTTCTGGGAAGCGGGAGAAAACTTGGAAGTGGGTCTGGAAAAGGAGACAGTAATATCCTTTTCTACTTGTTCACCCATAGGCAGAAATAATCAACTTGCAAGATGAGCTTTTTGGTTTTTCTTCCCCCCCTCTCCACCCCATCTCAGAGAAATCATCACTAATGTACCTACATTCTGGTATGGGCCCTCCTACACAGCATCTATGCATCTTCCAGATTTCCTAGAGGTTGCAAAAAAATTGATTCATAGAATCATAAAGGTTAGAGAAGACCTCACAGTTGAGTCCAGCCTTTGACCAAACACCATCTTGTTGACTAAACCGTAGCACTAAGTGCCACATCTGGTTGTTTTTTAACACTTCCAGGGATGGTGACTCCACCACCTCCATGGACAGACTGTTCCAATGTGTGACCACCCTTTCAGTGAAGAAATTCTTCCTGATGTCCAACCTTAACCTTCCATGATGCATCTTGAGTCCACTTCTTCTTGTCCTGCTGCTTGTTGCCTGGGAGAAGAGACCAACCCCCACCTAGCTATAACCTTTCAAGTAGTGGTAGAAAGTGATAAGGTCTCCTCTCAGCCTCCTTTTCTCCAGGCTAAAGAACCCCAGCTCCTTTTCAGCCACTCCTCATCGACTTGTGCTCCACTCTCCTTCTCTGGACATGCTTCAGTACCTCAATGTCCTTCTTGGTGTGAGGGGCCCAAAACTGAATACAGGACTCAAGGTGTGGCCTCACCAGTGCTGAGTGCAAGGGGACAATCTCTGCTCTAGTCCTGCTGCCCATACTATGTCCCACACAAACCAGATTGTCATTGGCCTCTTTGCCCACCTGGGTACACTGCTGGCTCACATTCAGCTGCTGCTGACCAGCACCTCCAGGTCTTTTTCCACCAGGCACTTTTCCAGACACTCTACCCCAAACCTTTAGCATGGCATTGCGCTGTTATGACTCAAGGCCAGGACCTGGCCCTTGGCCTTATTGAACATCATACAACTGGCCTAGGCCCACTGATCCAGCCTGTCCAGATCCCTCTGCAGAACTTTCCTACCCTCCAGCAGATCAACATTCCCTCCCTACTTGGTATCATCTGTGAACTTGCTGAAGGGACACCCAACCCATGAAGATATAAAACTGCCCCCAGGACTGAGTCCTGTGGAACATCGATGACCAGCTGCCAGCTGGATGTAACGCCATTCATCACCATGCCCTGGGCCCGGCCACCAACTGCCCCCAGGACTGAGTCCTGTGGAACATCGATGACCAGCTGCCAGCTGGATGTAACGCCATTCATCACCATGCCCTGGGCCCGGCCACC
>NW_008660852.1:38832-55668 GCF_000695815.1 Acanthisitta chloris
CTGGGCCCGGCCACCCAGAGAGTTTTTAACCCGAAGAGCATATCCACCCAAGCTGTGGCCTGCCAGTTTATCCAGGAGAATGCCATGGGAGACAGCATCAAAGGCTTTAAAGTCCAGGGAGACAATGTTCACAGCCTTTCCCTCATACACAAAAGCAGGTCACCTGGTCAGAGAAGATCAGGTTGGTCAAGCAGGACCTGCCTTTCACAGACTCATGCTGGCTGGACCTGATCCCCTAGCTGTCCTATACATGCTACATGATGGCACTCAAGATGATCTGTTCCGTAACCCTCCCTAGCACTGAAGTCAGGTTCCTCTCAATCTCTCATTTTGGGAGACGGGTAGTTCCTTGGATCCTCCATCTGATCCTTCTTGAATATAGTCATCACACTGCATAACCTCCAGGGTGAATGATTTTCCTATAATCACTCAAGATGATCAGGATTTAAACTCTTACTGTCACACTGAAATAGTGGATAGAACGATGGCATGAAGTAACAGCACAAGAAGTTACATTCAGTGATGCAGCAATAGAAATTGGTCTAATAAGGTTTTCTAAAGCAGAAGGAAAATGTTCTTGTTTTGATAAGACTATCCTTTATGCTGCTGAAATTAATTGTGAAGTTAAAAAATACCTAATTACTGCTTCTAAGTGCTTAAGTGCACTGACATGGAATACTTACCATCTTTTGTGCATCTGCAGAATGTTAGACATGCTCAGCTTCACTGCTTTGTTCCTTGACCTTAAGAACGGCTCAAAGAAACTTCAAGTGCAGGAGCACTGACATGTCCCTAGGGTTATGCCAGCAGACAACAGCACTAATAGCAACAAGGTGCTCTGGTGTCAGAAAAAGAGAAGCCCTAAGTGAATGGTCAGATAATGCCTTTTTCCTTCTTCTTCTCTCTCTCATTTCATGTTAGGACAAAGGAGACGGGAAGTAATGCTGCACAATTAAGCAGTAACTTCTGCAAGTCTGTAAGGCAGCCAAGTACATACAAAATTTATTCCAGTGGAAGGTAATGGGCCAGAAGAGCAACTGTGCTGGTAGCCCAAAGGGAGAATGCACATAATAGATACTACTACAGTAAAATGGAATATAAACCATAATACAAATAACATGAGCAGATACCAATTCACCTCTACCAGAAACCATGCCTATTTCAGAGAAAGAAAATTATATTTCCCATAGATACTTCCCTTCCATTTGCAGTAATTAGTGTCTTGTATTGGGGCCCTCTCCGGTTTTTATCTCCATCTCCTGGTGTGAGAACAGCTCATGTAATGTTATTCAGAGCTGGCAGACTATTGAACACATAACTTAAAAATGTCGACTTCATCAAAAGTGGTAAATGTAATCAAGCATCAGTGTATGTCACCACAGCAATGGATTGTGCATGAAAACATGACACTGAAAACCAAGCACAAACCCAGAAAGCAGCTGCCCAAGCTGGAAGTCATCATGAAAATGGTCCTTCTCTTCTGTATAATTTCCAATACAAGTCTTTTGGTCCCTTTGAAAATATAAGAACTTCATGTTGCAATTAATTTGCTGTGACTCAGCCTTTTTGACAGCAACTTGGCATACATGGGAAGAAAACAGAAGCTGTCATCATGTAATTGGCTATGAATTTTGTTCTTACTGTGTCTGCTGTAGTCATGAAAATAAAGGAAAAGTAAAATACCATATGGATTGAAATACAAGCTCCTTATAATAAAGGCAGGGAAATATTTTACCACGTGACAGTGTCAGCTCAAGGCAGAGACTTCAACATGTTCTTCAGCACACCATCCCTGTGTGAATACAGGGTACAGTAAATACTGCCACATTCACAACCCTCATGAGTAAAGCCCATGGAGAGACAACGACTAGTGTCTGGAAAGCAGAGAGGAAAGCAAGAGACCAGTCTAGAAATCCCTTTATAAAAACTAATTCTGCTTTTAACATGTTGTGACCTGTTTTCTAGTCCAGACCAAGTGTTCAGTAAAGCCAGTTGTCCAAGCATTAACGAAAATGTGACAGCAAGTTGGGCATTACTAACAGACCTAATAAGGCTTAGGTATTTGACAGGACTGAGCATGTACCAACAGCTCTGTAACTGCACACAACTTTTGAGGCATGAGCCTTGTCTCAGTGTGCACAGAAGCTGGGGCAGTATTTGCTGTGTTGCTCTACCTCCACGATCACCGAATCGCCAGCTTTATTCATGAACTGAGAGAGTGAAAAATGCTTTGCACAGAGGACCAGACACATTTAAGAAAGAAGCCATTTATATTAACGAGTAAACAAGTTTGCATTTTCTTTCTTTTAAAAGGTGTGTGAGGAAAAAATAAATATTATTAACAGCATCTGAAATGTATAAAAGCTGTTAAATGTTATTCATCTGGCCCACTGAAACTGCTGCCTACTTCCCAGGAGAAATGGACAGATCAAGAAAATCTGCTATTTACTTCACTTTGCTGGTCTTTCCCAGTGATCAAGCTACACCACTTCCAATTTTACTATATAATTTTCTGAAATTAAGGTAGGAAATTAGTTAATTTCCATAAATACAGACAGAAGCATTGTGCTTTTATCTGGGTACTGTCCAAAAGGTATTTCAAATGTTTTGCAGCATTTTGTACTTGGTACTAGAAAGAGAATTCTGTAAAAGAGAAAGTGTTTCCACCTCTAACATGGATTTATACACACCTTACTTACAGATTTTCTCCTCTTTTTTTTGTAAACAATTTGAAAGGTTACATATGGCAAGAATTTACACAGAACCATTTTTTCCAAATAGTGGTGTGCTGAGATGACGACCTGAGGTATCCCTGCCCATGGCAGGGGGGGTTGGGACTAGATGACCTGTAAGGTCCATTCCAACCCTTAAATTCTAGGATTCAATTATTGCCAGAAAAACAACTTATCTTGAAAAATGTAGTAAATTCAGAGAAACAGCAAGATAACAATTAAAATATTACTCTGAGTAGAAACTAATTCAAACCCTAAGCAAAATAACAGGACCACCCACAGCAGAGGTGTAGGCATGACTTACAGTCATAAATCTATTTTATTCGAATGCAAAAAAATTGCTTTTTTTAAAACTCAGTAGGGGAAAATTGAAAGTATTTTGAAATTACTTAAACCTGGTAAAATAAACTGCATACAAAAATTGAAAAGTATTTTTTCATGCAAACTAGTATCCTCATATGACTTACAGTTACTGACCAAAACCAAAGTTATTTTCAACAGAAATGTTGGATCTTCTTAGTTCATTTTTATTCTCCAGCTGAACACTCATCTGTAAATAATGAGTTCTTGAAAAATAAAGCAAACTGGGTCACTGCGAAGTCATCAGGGACTCTGGGGATGGGCAACATGATACCGTGCCTTTTACATCTAAACTGCAAGTTTAAATCCAGACTAGGCCAGCAGTGACTGAAGCCTACTGCCAGATGCTTTCTGTCATGCATAAAGGGTTGGCAGACTTAGTTCATATTGCAGTGAAAAAATTACATTTCTATATGGTCTTGTGAAGCTATCACTGAAAACAGAATGGTTTCTGCAAACCAAACTACTCTATATCACAGAATGGATGAGGTTGGAAGGCACTTCTGGAGATCATCTGGTCCAATCCCCCTGCTCATGCAGGGCCACTTACAGCCAGTTGCTCAGGACTATGTCCAGGCGTCCCACCTCCAAAGACGACTCCACTTGTGCCAGAGCTCAGTCACCCTCATAGTAAAATAAGTGTTTCCTGATATACAGAGAGAACTACCTGTATGTCAGTGTGTGCCCATTGCCTCTGGTCCCACCCTGAAAAGAGCCAGGCTTTGCCTTCTTTGCACCCTCCATTTCCCAATACTAAACCAATTCAGAACCATATGGTGCCTCTGGGCATATTCTTCTTGCTGAGCAGTCCCAGCTCTCTCAGACTCCCTCTGTGTATCATATGCTCCAGTCCTTTAACCACCTTACTGGCCCTCTGCTGGACTTGCTCTAGCATGTCCATGCCTCTCTTCTACGGGGACATCCACCACTGGATAAAGCACTCCATACACCTCTCATCAGTGGTGAGCACAGGACAAGGATCACCTCGCTGGACCCACTGGCAACACTCCTTATAATGCAGTCCAGGATACTGTTAACCTTCTTTGCCAAAATGATGTGTTGTTGGCTCATGTTCAACTTGGTGTCCACCAGGACCACCAAGTTGTCTTCCACAAAGCTACCTCAGACACTGGTCTCATCAATGTGAGCCTCTGAGATCAATGGTATTTCTCTGTGAAGTACAGGATCTTCCATTCAGATGGGACACAACCTAGGAATAGACGCTTGAAATTGCTGAAACTAAGTAAAGCTGACTTATCTCAGTGCATGGCTAATATATACAAATGGACACCAGACAAATAATAACTTTTGAACTGAGCTACAAAAATCTGAAGCAGCTAACATACTGCAAGCTAGTATGAAGGAATTTATTGTAGACACAATGTTAGAACCACACAGTTCACAGAACAAAGAAATGCTCTGTTTACAAACAGGCTCCTAGGTTTGCACAGTTTTTGCACAATGTATGTTCAAATCTAAGAAACTTTGATTTTCCAGAGTAGCAACACTAACTGCAGATATGTAGTTAGAATGTTTACACTCCCGCATCTTATTGCATCACCACCCTCATAGCTCAAGATAATACTTTAAATAAATGGACTTATAGGTGGGCTGACTGCCTGCATAACTAATTGTATTCATGACCACTGAGGCATATGGACATAGATTCCCTGAAAGAAATGTTTATTTTATTGCTTTAGCATTTCAAGCGTAATTAGGCATAGAACTACGCTTTTACTTCAAGGTATTAGTTTACTAGTTCAATTTTATTATTCTTATTTTAACACATATGTGTATCTTCTCTCCGTCTCAGAAGATATTTCTATGATATTTGAATTAGTTTTTATTTTACATTCAGGAAGGGATGCAGTGCATTTCTCTACAGGAGACACTGCTGCCCTCTCTACTGTAAAAAGATTCTTGTAGAACTTACAACACAAGGTCACATCTATTGAGCTAAATTATCTCTTTATTAGGAAAGCACCAACACCACATTCTTCAAAATTACTGGAATTTTATTTGCCTCAGGCTTATGACTTGCAACCAAAGACATTGTGCAAAGAAAGCAAAGATTAAGTACACTTTAGGGAAAAGGTGATAATCCACATTGGTAACATAGAAGATCAGTCTGATGAAAGAAGCCATTCATTACACTATATAGATTGCAATATTCAATAGCATTTTTTTAACCCAACTTTTTTTAACAGAAGAAAAAAAAAAGTTAAGCCAAGTTTACAGTAGACATAAATTTGATACAATTCCAAAAGCATTTTTCTGAAGATCGTCAAGCATAAAGTGGAAAAAAGTATATGGGACAAGGTGGATGAAGGCTAACTACTGAACATTTATAAGCTATTAAACAAAGTTGCATATATGTACCACAGTGTAAAAAACCAATACAGAACAAATAAAAAATCTGAAAACTGCCTGATGAGAAATAAAGTAACCAGTGGCTTTTAATGGCTTCTCCTGGTTATCAATGCTACAAAAGACTTTTTTTTGTCTTTCTGATGCCACTGAAAAACACCTTATCAAATGAAAAACCAGGCACAATCAAACCATTACCTAGGTAAACCCCACAGAAATATACTATCAACCCACATTTTCCATCAAAAGTTGGTTTTTTTTGTTGTTCTTGTTTTTTGAGGCCCATTTGGTCACAATATGTTACTTTTTTTTCCCTATTTTTTTACACCATGGTATCATATGTTTGTCTGGCACTATCCTAAAGCTAAGTCATAGAGAATGAGAATACAGAAACAACCCAATGTCTATTTGACAAAAAAAAAAAAAAAATTCACTGGGTGTAAAATAGGAGAAGGGAGAAGAGAAGGGGAAGGGGTCAGTTTTGCCAAGAAAATAAACCCTATGGATCACTCATCATCACTTCCGCTTGCTTCCGACTGGTCCTAGAGGTAAGAGACACAAGACAAGTGAGAAATTCTTTCCAACTATTCTGTGGAATTTGTTAAAGAAGGGAAAATAAAAAGGAAGTACTAGGAAGAAAAATGACAAACTGACAAATCAAGATAGCCTTCAGAAAGCTACTATGTTATCTAGTATTTCTCCTTCATGACATTTCATCTAATTGCTGTAGACTTCTTTAGGGAAGGAAATACAGAGAGTCAGGAAACACCAGATCTTTCAATCAGGACACTTAAAAACAACTGGGAAGATGTCTGTTTTCATATGCTGCAATAGTAAACACCCACTAATAAAAAATATCCCCAAAAATACCTCCAAAACAACAGCGACAACAACATAAAACCACAAAACCAAACCAAACCCCACAAACAACAGCAAAAATCAAGCTCGAAATTTTTCATTTGTGGACAAAACCGAACACACCAGGAGACTTAAAGATTCAATGAACATAAGAACAACTCGAAGAAATAAGTTCCAAGCTTCTTAGACTTCTTGTCTTCCAGCACTGGGACCAGATCTCATAAGCACACCCAGATACAGTTAATATCCCCAGCCAATTCTCAAGATGATCCCCATAGATTAAAAATGTGCTTAAGCACGAATAGTTGAGAATTCTGACAGCAAGCAGGACAGGGTAGAGATGCAATCACTGCAACCACTTCCACAGTCTCACTGAACAAAACTTACATTTTCATCTTGATCCTCATCACTATCATCATCACTCACGACAGGCTTGGCTTTTGCTCGGCTTTGTCTCTTCTTGCCTTTTCCTTTCTCACGACTCTTTTCATCCTTCTTATTTAACTTGATTTTGACTTTCACTGACTTTGCTGCAAAGAGTTTAACAGCATAAATTAATATAACATTCACTTATCAACTTCTAAACACTGTCTTTGTTCACAGAAATTCACTGCTGGTGGCAGCCTAAAAAGATATTACCCTCTGTCCTTTACCTGGACTTGTAGAACAATGAAGAACAAATATTTATTCTTATTTGTCTACTTCTTGATAGTTTTAGCCATAATTTGTATTAAACTATAAAGAATAATTTTCATTTGACCGTGGGCATCCCCAGGATGCATGGTGTCTACAGGTAATATAGAGTCCTGTGAGAATATATGTATCTAAAAATAATTTTTTCCATGCACACAGAAATGTTTAGCCTTTATGCAAACCTTTTTTTTTTTCATTTAAAACTACAGAAATGCTATGTGGGGGGGGACTGGCAAATTTTGAGTTGACAGACTTCTGAAGCACATTTTACATTCCTGATTCCAGACTATCCACTCGTGTCTAAATGAGCCACTGAAGTTGCATGCTTTGCATTGTGTGGCACAAAGTGTAATGAAAGGATCCCTCCTTTTCCACTTCATCATGTCTCCAAGTCTGCAGGGACTGAATAAGCCTTCTGAAACAATCACCATTTCACTTAGTACTTGTCACACTGAAGAGTATTTGCAACATCATCTGGTTGTTAACAGGGCGATTAACTTTGTATGCCAAATCGCGCCCAAAGGTTGACCACCCATGGATAAAGACTGTTTCCTACCTTACCAGGCACTTCTATTTACAAATAACACAAACAGGACCAGAAAGGTTTATAAATACTCATAGCCAGTCCACAAAGCACCTCTGTGATTTGCTTCTGGCTTAAAAATAGGTCACTGTACAGCTGTGACATGCAGCTGACAAGACTTAAGCTGAATGTTAACACCCAAAGCAGCAAATTTAGTAATAAAGTACTTCCACCAACAGAAAACAGAACCTTATAAGCAGTCTCCATGCAGAAACAGAAAAACCTTCCCTTACATCCTCAGATATACTTGCTTTTCAGTATTTAGCAGGGGACTCACATTCTGATTCTGATTCTTCTTCATCATCTTCTTCATCATCATTGCTTTCATCCTCGCTTTCTTCTTCTTTGGCTATTTTCTGTCGTGCACTTTTGAACACAGACTGGAGAACAATGGAATCCTCATAGATCTATGGTATTGATACAAATCTATGTCAGAACTACAAAGTCAAGCAGTATCAAAAATTCAGAGCACAGACCTTAATTTCCAATGCCAACCCACAGAGGATACGGCCTTTTCAAATACCTAGTAACAATGCTTGTTGCATAAATTGTACAAGAAATGCGAACACTAATTCTTCAGGCTCTAAACAAAGAAATTTGTCAATAGTGATCAGCAAAGAATCAACTCTTACAATCTATTCCATCTAAAATGTTCAATTAGAGCATTTTTTGTATTATTTCTATTACCACAGGAACTATGGTCCATTTTCATTAGATGTTAACAGCCTTGAAAAGCTACCAAAGAAAAAGACTTCAGCAGTAAGCACCTTAATTAAAAAAATGGGTTGCAGTCTAGCAATACAGCAGCTAATGACAAATGGCTAACCCTCATTTAATTATCATTAGGGTTTTTTCTGAAATTCGAAGTGGCTACAAGGAAAATAATTTACCCCAAGAAGCTCATTCTTTTATTCCTCTCAGATCTAAAAGGACTGAAACAAAAATTCAACGCTTGTTCTAAACTTAATGTGTTCTCAAACATTCCGTAGTTTGGTAAGTATCTTGAGCACATCAGATTTTCTCTTTAACCTCAGGCATAAGGGGACTCTCAAAAGTGAGAGGATTACTTTTGCCTTGTAACACATTTCTCCAATTAGCACAGTAAAAATCATTGTCTTGCTGGCTATCTGGTCATTTGTAATCACCTTAACAAATGACCTTGTACAGTTTGTTTTGTAAAATGTCAGAAGCCAAGCACTGGACAATTCAACACTAAACAAGAATAGTTAACAGAAGAGTGCAGAGTCACAGACTGTATTTGATGCTAGCAGCAGCAGCTACCTTGGCTGTCACGCTGCTCCCTCTGGCTAAATTACACATTTTCTTACATAAAGGGACAATGGGTATTAGTGAGAAAGATAATGGAAGGATTTTTGCTGTCATATACAATCTGCAATCTAAACCTGGTAGAACTGCTTTAATACTTTGTAAGTTCAACAAACTGAATTAGAAAAAGTTTGTTCAGAATACTTTACATGAAATATGCAATCCCTGTGTTTTCAATTGACTGCCAAATCCTTTTTAGAAAAACTGCCTGTCACTGTGGATTGTTTCCCATTTTGTAAGTACTGCTGTGCTTTATGGTATGAGATGGTTGACTGCTCTTAATCACAGTAAAATTTAAATATATATATGTACATCTAAAAAAATCCCTAATCTTTAGAAAAGGCTAGTCTCCTACTGTCTTATGACATTAGTAAGCTGTCACACCCAGACATTTGACTTCCTCAAAGTCAAATAACTATGGACTTTCTCTTATACTTACTTCTTCTTAAGTCAGTACTGATAGAAGCTCCCAAGTTCCTCTTGAGAATCAATTATTTTTCATATGCCTAAGTCTAGCATATTCAGTTGTTCACAAGAATAGCTATTTCAGCTAACCTGCTTTTTCTCAGACTAAACACTTTTCTAAGACAAAAAGACAGTAAATAACTGGGGCCGCTTCAGAAAAATTTTATCATCTGGACCAAATTCCATTTCCAACAGGTTTCAAAAAATCAAGCAACAGTGATAGCAGGACTTCCTTCAAAAAGGGAGAAGCAATGACAGTGGAACTTCATGTAAATGACAACACTTATGACAAATCTTCTGTTTCAATATACCCATAGTATTGTTTTTAACCCTGTACAAGTCTGTGTTTCATTTGGCCATTGCAACACGAAAAACTCCCAAATCACTGAGGCTGCACTGAGGACAAAAGCCTTAAAACACAAAGTTATTCTAACCCTGAAAACCCTCTTGCATAAGGTTCCAGCTCAGACGAAACTGCTCTTCTTTAAGGAAAAGCAGCATGTAACATACTACCAGAATATGTGAAGTCACTGTGCACTTACCTGAACCAGTCCTTTGTTTTTTTGAGTGCACATAAAAATAATCTAGTTTACTGAACTGGTATCTCAGAGCAAAGGTAGACCTAACTATTACGAACAACATGAGGTAGCAAGGTAGCCCTGAAAACTGAAGAACTTACTGCAGAAGTGTGCCGCAACTCAGGGGAAATCAAAATGAATGGTCTGAGAACTTCACAGAAAAGAACCCAAAAATACCCAGATCTTAGATAAATGTTATTTGGGCTTCATGCTATAAAAAGTAATGCCAGCTCTAGCTGGTTCAGTGTTGGTTCATTGGAAGAGAAAATAATCTTACAGCACTCTCCATATATGTTGGATTATTTCCGAACAGAGTAGCAATATCTACTAACAGCTCTATACAGTTGGGACTATTCCAGTCAATTCTACCACCTGTGCCTAACAAGAGACCAGTTTATCATTAGCAATTTGAGTCATTCTGATGACAATAGTTTCATAATTTTCCCCATTTCACTACCCATTTTTCTCTACCTCTTTCTACCTACTCTACCAACTTCACCATTTTCTAAAGTCTGAGTGATACTTTTTGGTATTAAGTTCCCTTCTCTGTTTTTCCCCACTTGTTATCATTAGATATTTATAGCTGTTTTACTGCTATATGACTAAGCCATAACATGAAAATTCACATTTGGACATGTAGCAAAATTCTGTCCCAAGCTTTCTATCATCATTAGTTTACTTATTTAATTTTTTTCATTGACTGATTTATAGTTGTTTTCATGCAACTGAAGACACCAAAAATATCACACGTAAATGTTACAGAAAATATTTCCTATGTCTAGATAGCAAAAATATCACAAAATGATGAGCTGTATCCAACAATTCTTCATCATTAATTGCATGCTCATTTTTAATTTTAACTCCCAAATTTTAATATAAACTCCTCAATTTAGCTAAAGGTCATTACTAATGTTTAGGAATATGAAGGATTCATTAGCATTGATAGCATCACCCTTCGGTTTACTTTTATTTAGGCTTCTATCAACATATTTTTTTTTTTCACTCTTGCACATTACAGGAGTTGTCTTCATGTTCTCTTGTTTCAATTTAATACTGTGTTTGCATCACACCTTTTGGACCTCATCTACAAAAATAATCGTTCAAGACTATGTTTCACTGTGTTGTGAGACAATTTTCTTGTCTGTCATCCCGATTTTTTAGTGTTTCCTTTTTTGTCAGTATCCTGTTCTGAATTCACAGCACAGAGCCCATTCAGGTATGCGAAACATCTGTTTGAGATGAGTTTGCCTTCTAAACATTTGAGACTCATCTGGGTTTTATTATTACTGTCTCTTTACAGGAACACCAAACTTTCAGCAGTAAAAAAAATTAAAAAAACAGAGTTCAGAGGGTATAAAGCTTCATACACTCATCTTTACTGCTGGATGAACCTTGAATTTGCATCTTCCACTAGCAGAACTGAAGAAGAGTTCACTATGAACTCACTATGAACTCCTCAACATCCTGTTCTAAGCTGCACTGTTGTATTTGGTCTTTTCTGTGATCCACTGTGGAAAACCTAAGCTGATGTATCACTCTACACACACTGCCTTTTACCATAGATTCAAATATTCTTACTGCAGCTTTCAAGTACACACAGATAAGAAAACACTGATCTCAGAGTAAAAAGCAATTTCTCTGCATGCACACACTGCAGCTGTGTTCAGTGTGGGAATTTTTCTCTGTTCAAAGTAATAATTAAATCACAGGGTTTACATTCATAATATAATAATCAACAAACACTGAAAACATTAGACAGGGGAAAACTCTATGTTTAACACAAAGTGATTCATTCAGACCTGTGATCCCTCCAAGTTGAATGTCTGAGCATTGTGACACAGCAACATGACATCTTTCTCCAAGTCTCCAAGACTCCGATACTTATGGTTGCGAATCCTCTCCTGTTTGCATTTGTTGCGGAAATGAAAACAAGTATTGTTAGGCAGTAGTGCAGAAAAAACCCCAGCACATAGGACACTGAATTTATATTTGATATCAACAAAATAAAAGCTTATAATCTTTAAAAATTTTACCTAAACATCAAGACAAGTATCTGTTTAAAACAGATAAAGTCTTCAACTGTGTGGTCAATATATAACTCAAAAAATACATCATAGCAATAGAACAAAAATTAAGCAAATGCTGTATGAACTGTAAGGGTCAAAAGCAACAGAAATGGAGCTCTTTTGGCAAAAGCAGCTCCAATTTCTAATTTCTAGCAAAATCCCAAAGTAACCTGAAAGTTACAGAACTATCACATCACCTAACCTGGAACATGCTGCCTAAACCACACTTACCAAACTCTGTTTGGATCTGACCTGGCTATTCCAAGATATTACGCTAAGATCTTGAGGGGAAGCCATATGAGGAGCAGCTGAGGTCACTTTGTCTGTTCAGCCTGGAGGAGACTGAGGGGAGACCTCACCGCTGCCTACAGCTTCCTCACAAGTGGAAGTGGAGGGGCAGGCACTGATCTCATTTCCCCGGTGACCAGTGTGGCAGGACCCAAGGGAATGGCCTGAAGCTGTGTCAGGGGAAGTTTAGGCTGGGTATCAGGTATCACTGGAACAGGTTCCCCAGGGAAATGGTCACAGCACCAAGACTGACAGGGTTCAAGAAGTGTTTGGACAATGCCCTCAGGCACACGTTGTGATTCTTGGGGCTGTCCTGTGCAGGGCCAAGAGCTGTACTTGATGAATCTTGTGGGTCCCTTTAGAATCAGGATATGTATGATTCTATGCTTTTAAATTTAGGGATCACTATACTCCCCTAGAACCATAAAATCTTTGCAAATACTGTGCTTTTACCAAAGATGTGACAACAGATTCACAATTAGGTCTTCGCAAAAAAGACACCGAGCTGTCATCTCTGAGAGTATCATTCATGTCACACTGCTACATTTTGAGTTTACTTTGAAAACAGTGATACACTACAATACAAACTAACAAAAAATACTAACAAAGTGTGTAACAATGTTTAAAATCTAAGACACAAATACAGGTACACATGATACTCACAATGCTTTAATTTTGAAGACAACTTTACGCTCACCCTTCTGTACGACAGAAATAAATGGAGAAATCTCCACTTCCGTAAGTGGTCCTTACCTTTATCTTTTTGAAGTCCACTGGTTTCCGAATCAATTCATAATATTCTGGTAATTCTTTTCTAGATGGCAGCTGAATGAAGACTTCACTCAGCTGCCGTCCTGAACTGTTGAGCAAAACAAAATCATAATGCAAAGAATTACTATAACTTTTCCACAAAATACACACACAGACACACAAAAGCTTATCGTAGGAAAAAAAGAAAATACGATCCCAATTTTTTCTTTCAAAGAATTAGAAACCAAACCCTGATTTTTTAATTTGGTACGGATAATTATTTTACAATGTAAAACTTTGGGTCTAACACATCACCATCATTAGAGATCACTACATATGTACAGCTTTATGGAAACAGGATCAGGATTTGAATTCCACAGTCATCCGGTGAGTACATCCTACCCTCTCTTCAGTTTGGTTCAATCATTTTTAGCAAGTGTCCCGCCCGTCACTCAAGTTTATCTTTTCCTTGATCACTTTATAGTAGGTTTTGTAATTCCTCATCATAGTAAACCATTCGTTCATACTGATTTTCATTATACTGTATGCCAATAGCCATCAGACTAACTAGATGTTGCAATAAAAATAAATTATGAACTTCTATTAATGACTGTTGAGTTTCTGGGAAGATCACTGCAACTGCACTGAAAATCACTACTGCCATTTGCACTTCCTTCAGTGATCTGAAATGAAGCAACTGGTTATCTAAAAAAACTTTCATATTCTAGGAACATTGCCTATCCTTTACAGGTGTTAAGAATTTTTAAGATTCCCATATTTTCTGTTGTTTATGATTTTTAATAGCTGTTTCAACACTTCAAGGGTCTTTTTCAAATCCTGCTTGTGGTATCCTAAATAATACATGGCTGTAAGTCACCTGGAGAGAATGTGTTGATGGTACTTACAAGCTTAGTTGGTTTTGTGTTCTGTTTTCTGTGTTTTTCTCCCGTATGCAAGTTGGTTTTCTCACAAAGTAGCCAAAAAACCGAACTGATGAACTGAAATTAACTGCACCATGTCATACCATTACAAGGCACAGTGTAACTTACCTTCCTGCACCTCTGTACAATATAAATGTGGATTAGCTATCCAGAAGGACTAAGTTATCATTGCTGTGTTTTGAACTTCAGCAGTTTTCTTTTAACAGAAATATCTATTTGAGTAAAATTACTAAATCACTGATGCTGGTGTTTCCTCAACTGTGCTTCACAGTCTAACACTAAATAGAATGACTTCAGTACAAAGGAAACTTCTACTAATAAACTAATTTTGATAAAATTTTAGAACATGTTTAGCACATGTGTGAGAGCTCCTGATGCTTATAGCTTTTAATCCCATGGTTACATTTTTTCTCTTTGTGTACACACACACATATACACCCTTATACTGTATTTTATATTAAAAATGTAACAGTTATAAAATATTAAGCAATATTCTATTTTCCAGGTACAAAACCAGCCAACTGCGGTTTGTTCACATGTTCCATTAAACTAGGAATGCCACAGAAAACCTTCAAGCTTTTGTAATTAATTACTGAGAATCATTTAAGACTGTGAAAGAAAAAGCATTAAGGGCATGAAATATTCAACAGACACAGGACTACAGCCTGATTTTGTCTACTCAGATCAATAACAGCTTATTCTGTTCTATCATTTTTATAGAACCATCTCTCACAAAGAAGTATTATCTTACAGTCCCTTTGTATATATGCATCTGTCCTGTAAACATACTTTGCTAAGATAATCTCAAATTACTGTGTTGTGGATACAATAGGAGAAAATTAGTAATTATTAATGCAACTCCGATTTTAATCCTTGCCCCCACTTATGTAATTAGAAAATAATAACCACAACAACTACCACAAAAATCATGCGCAGTAAAAAACCACTTATGGTTGCCTAGCAACTAGCAAGTTCCATGCTGAAAGGAAGGACCAGAATAAATTAAAAGATCTGACTGTGAAAGAACTGAGTGACAGTTCACTGCAACTGCATCAGCTCAACATGCTAGTCCTGTGTGTGCTCACATTAAAAATACTTGCATGCTGCGTAAGTTAAAGAATCATTAAGAACACTGCTTATTCAAAAAACATTTTTGCTCAGAAAAATGTTTGTGCTCAATGTTTCTGATTTTCTCTGATTTTTGTAAACTGCTTACAAGCTGCACATAAGCATGTAATTCCAACCATTTAGTCAGTATTGTGTCCAGCAGAATGAAATGCAGGAACCTCATTTGTATGAGGCTTATTTTGTATTTCTTTTCCCTGGCAGTATGTGGCCAGAAACTAGCTGCCACACACCTGTCAGAGGTATTACTAGTATGAACCCCTTTCTCCTTTGGAAACAAAAGGAGAGACAACAATGAAGCTGAAACTAACACATTCCCCACTTCTGGCAAATTTGAAATTTTTAACAAATACTGAAGTTCAATTTAGAGTGGGTAGAATGAAGAGTCCTGCACGGTTAGCCATGTGTCACTGTGCTCACAAACCATGGTATGAAAACTACAACTCTGAATCAAATGCAACTCACAAGGATTCTGTTTAAAAAAACGTGAATGTGGGGGAGACGAATTAGAAGAGTTGACATAGTGACTTCCAACAGTAACCTGGCAATGTAAGGAGATGATTAATTTTCATTAAGTGCATTTAAAGGTTCCTTTTTGGAACTGACTGCAGTTAATATACAGTGAACATGCTCCCATCCTTGAAATGGAAGTGGATAAAAATAGTGAAAAACATAATTCCTGGGTCTGACACATGGCTATGTAGTCCACAAGTTAGGCTTGGCTATAAATAAGATTTATTTATTTTGTGTGTTTAAATACCCAAGAGTACATAATGAATTACTAGTTAGATTAGTAATGCCTAATTACGTTACTCTACATTTTACCACAGTTGAAAACTGTCAATCTGAGAGAACAGCTGAAAATAGTCTGAATAAATACTATTTCACATACAGAGAAAATAATCTCTCCCTGAGCTATGTCATCAAAACTAGAGTACTATGGGCACAAATTTTAAAATGTTGCCCTTAATGATGCAGTGATCAAAATGCTAAGCAGCACAAACAGGGAAAATCTCTTGGCTAGCAGGAAAAGGGCACAACAACTACACCCTCCAATTTTCTTATCAGCTTTATTAAAATGTGGTCAACAGCTACCTCCTACCAGAAGAAGGCTTTGTGTAGTTAACCAGTACATCATGCAAATCCTTACTAAATCTGTGAACAGAGCAGACAGCAGGTACATCACAAACATCACTGTATGGAACACAGCTATCAGCATTGTAGGACTCTTCACATCAGCTGCTGCTATTTAAACAAAGGTAATGCAAACTGATGGCAGCATCATACTGGCACCTAGACAGCAAACATCAAACTCTGGTGCAAGGCAGAAGAGAACAGCAGGTTTGTAAGAAAGCTGAAGGATTACAAGGTATGAATCACAGAATCATTAAATAATTTAGGTTGGAAAAGACCTCTAATATCATCCAGTCCAACCATTAACCCAGCACTGCCAAGTCTACCACTACCCTAAGTGCCACATCTACACACCTTTTCAACTCTTTCAGGGGTGGTGACGGCACCAATTCCCTGGGCAGCCTGTTCCAATGCCTGACCAGACTTTTGATGAATAACTTTTTCCCAGTATCTGAACCTTCCCTGGGGCAACTTGGGGCCATTTCCTCTTGTCCTGTTGCTTGTTACCTGGGAGAAAAGGCCAATCCTCACCTCACTACAACATCCTTTCATGTACTTGTAGAGAGCAGT
>NW_008660853.1:0-1082 GCF_000695815.1 Acanthisitta chloris
TCCAGCAGGTCAGTGCCCAAGCTGTCCTGGTGCTTGGGGTTACTCCTCCTCAGGTGCAGGACCTGCACTTGCCCTGGTTGAATTTCAGTTGGTTGAGCTAAGATAAATTCAGGTCAATAATGCAAAAGCCTGGAGTTCTGTGTAACTGTGACTGATGAGTAATGTGCAGTGGTTTTGCTTTCTCTTCCCAGTCTGCATTTTATTGTCTTCGATACTGAGGTGGCTCATGACATCTTGAAGGTGTGGGATGGACCCGTCGAGAGCAGCATCCTTCTGAAAGAGTGGAGTGGCTCAGCCCTTCCTGAGGATATTCACAGCACTTTCAACTCATTAACATTACAGTTTGACAGCGATTTCTTCATCAGCAAATCAGGGTTCTCCATTCAGTTTTCAAGTATGTAAATATTTTCTCATCTCAAATACAATAATTACATGCACTGTTGATATATATTGTTCTTATATATATAATCTGTTTCTCATTGTACAACTTCCTCAGTCTTTAGAAAAAAAGAGATTATATTGTTTTAATTATTTTATAAATTTATGGAATAGCTACAGTTAGGGAGAAATTTTGGTTTTGCTTTAAATGTCTAAGTTTTCTGACTCTTTGCTTTGCACAGCAGCCACATGCCCAGCATTATTTAATTAGCATTACTTAACAAGTCAAAATGGGTCTCCACATACAAAATTTTCTTCTGCACTGATAATTGTAAATGTTCCCACCTGTGCTACCCAATAATGTATTCTTTTGTGTCTATAATGTTAGTTGAGGTGTTTTTGTCTCAATATATAGGCTCACCATGCACCATTTTCATGGCCTTGAACATTCTTTGTCTACATGATTAAACTAAAGGATACACTCTATCTTACCATACTGAAATACAGTTAAAGATTTACTGTTAAACTAACCAAATTCATCTCTAGATTTAATGTGAAAGCTCCTCTGTAGACAGAGAAGCTGTGGTCAATACTGTGTGACTGAAGGGTCAGAGCCTGAGAGGAGTGCTGGGAGACCTTTTCATTGTCTTTGACTCAGCTGTTGCACCCTTATATGTCTAGATATAAAGGGTTCAAACTGAAGG
>NW_008660853.1:1106-5968 GCF_000695815.1 Acanthisitta chloris
GTTTTTCCCTGTTCTGGTGGTGAGACCCTGTCCCAGGGTGCCCAGGGAGGCTGTGGCTGCCCCAACCCTGGCAGTGTTCACAGCCAGGTTGGATGAGCCTTGAGCAACCTGCTCTGCTGGGAGGTGTCCCTGCCCAGGGCAGGACTTGGGGTTGGATCATCACTCAGCTCCATTCCAACCCCTAAATTCTATGATTCTATGATCTATGGTTAAGCTGCCACTCTACTGTAAACCCTAAACCAGATCCTCCAGGGCCACATCCAGACACCTCTGAAACACCTCTAGGGGAAGTGCTCCTCAGAGGGAGATGCTCCAGTGCTCTTAGCCACTTTGTGGCCTCCTCTGGACTTGCTTCAACAGTTCCATGTCCTTCTTATGTTGAGTGCAAATCAGGTCAAATGAACAGCTTAAACACAACACCTTAAGGTGCTAATCTTCAGCTGGAGAATTTGGCTCACTGTGCTGTGAATGTTCTGATTACACTCTATACTTTGCACTCTAGACTGTTTTTACTGCATCTGCCTGAAAAAGAGATGCTGTGAATGGATAGTGTGAGGGAGATCAGAAAATACCACCTATAATTTACTCACTGTTGATTGTAAGGGTAATTAGAGGTATTTTAATGGAAAAAATGAAAGTGGCTGAAGCTGACAAAATGTTTGAACACCGTTAAAAGTGCCTTGTCTTGTGCTCTCAGCTCAGCATGTAGAGCATGAGGACATGAACTGACAAGAGTGATTATGTTAATGGTAATCAGTCTAATGTTTTTCATTAAAACTTAATTACCATCTAATCGTGCATAAAAGGACAAAAAATGGAGTTCACTGTACAAAATTGACCTTTACTCTGGGGTTTAAATACATTTAAGCTATGTGTTACAAGCCAGGTATGTTAACCAACTCTTTCTGGTAACAACACAAAAAGGAAACACAAGAAGGGCATGGGCAGATTGGGTATTTGGCTTCTTTATTGCTAAGAAACCAAGTTACTGACAGCAAAAACTTCCTGCATAAGTTAAGCATGAAAACAATGTTTTCTAAGCCAGTTTAATTCTGTCCTATGTGTGTTAAGGTAATGGGATAAATTTCCCTATGAAGTTGCCTTATTCTTGTTCTGAGATACAGGTCTAGATACACTAACATTGACTGCTTTTCAAATTTCTGGATATTTCAAGGCAGGTGAAACGAATCCTACCTGTCTTTTCCCTGTTGTCTACTTCCCTTTGAGATATACCTTAAGTCTCCATCTGCCACTCCAAAAGGTCATTGGAGGTGGAGGATTCACCATCCCTGGAGGTTTTCAAGCTGAGACTGGATGTGGCACTTAGTGCCACATGGCAGGGTTGGACATGAGGATCTTGGAGGTCTTTTCCAGCCTGGTAGATTCTATGATACCTTGCATATTATAAAGCATCTAGGATGAGACTAACCCTCTATGATACCTTGCATGTTATAAAGCATCTAGGATGAGACTAACCACCTCTGCTAAAGCAGATCTATCTTGCCCTGAATGTATCTGATCTTCATCTATTCCAGGCTGAAAGCATCTGGATCCCATGCTAGTGGATGGACCATTGCTTTTATTGACCCCAGTTTTATTTTATTGAGAGATTTTTATCTCTAACCATAAAAGTTTTACTACCTTGCATGTTATAAAGCATCTAGGATGAGACTAACCACCTCTGCTAAAGCAGATCTATCTTGCCCTGAATGTATCTGATCTTCATCTATTCCAGGCTGAAAGCATCTGGATCCCATGCTAGTGGATGGACCATTGCTTTTATTGACCCCAGTTTTATTTTATTGAGAGATTTTTATCTCTAACCATAAAAGTTTTACTTGATATCTAGCAAAAACAGTAGAAGTGGCAGATGAGAGGAACAGCTCTGGCAGTAGCTAGTCCTGTTGTCATCCTTTCAGGCTCCAATAACCTCAGTTTAACCATAACTAATATTATCTCTAACCTTAGAGTCTAGTATTTTTTCTTCAGCTAAATTCTCAGCTGTTGTAACTTAAGAGAACTGTATCCTTTTCTTCAACTAAATGATGCATTTTTAGTTTCTCATCTGGTTTTATAGGCTTTGGTCCTCAAGGCTATAATACATCAAAGGATTATTCACACTCTTATAATGAAAAATAAATCCCAAACAACACATTTTTTGACCTGTCTGGCTTTTCTGGAGTCAGGCCATTCTGTGATGATTTTCTATGCCTACCTCTGATTCTATGGCATTGTTAATTACTCTCAGTTGTGTTCTCTGAGTATACATTGTGATTAACAATGTGCCCTTCTCTGCTTTCATGTGAACAAAAAAGTTATCTTTTTATTTCTTGGCTAATGCAGAACTAGCAGCAAGGAGTTTTTTCTCAAGTTTGGTATTTCTGTCTTATTAAAACAACTTTAGACAGTCATTTTATTCAAAGTGAGGATAAGAAATGATGACATTTGTATAGCTGGTTTAGTCCAGTTTTGGTGTTATGATATTTTTATAGCTGGTTTAGTCCAGTTTTGGTGTTTTCTGCTCTTTGCTCGCTCTCCTAATAGATTTACAATTTGCTCCTGAAGTAAATGCAGACATAGCAATGATGAGCAAAGATGCCTGACCACATCTTTACCTTAACAACAGAAATCATCAAATAACATAGTAAAAATAAACTGCTTATACCTATTAGTTAATTAGAACAGTTAGTTGGAAATAATTCTGCTGGACATTGACACATCTGTTGATAATTTAATTCCTCTGGCCAGAGCTTAACTATAGCAGTTTGGTGGTTCCTAATGACACTGAGCTTCAAGTGGCAACTCTGTTTAAGCAATGATGTCTAATTCTGTCCAGTTTTGTAGTTCATTTTGAACATTTGGTTGTCTACAGCAGCTCTTACAGTAGCCATGTCACCTATCTTGAACTGGTAGAAGAGAGGAACAGTTTCAAGACTCTTGTCTTGAAGATTTTTCTTTTAGTGCTGAGATATCTTTTAATCACTTACCTAATGGCCTGAGCTGCTACATCTGAGGAGGATAAGTATTTCCATGACAGAATCTTCAGTGCTAGAATTGGTCATGCAATTTGTCCAGATTGGCTCACAATCAAATTAGGAGGAAAAGGAGGTTAGCACAAAAATGTATCTAAAAAGAAATTTGCACGTGCATAATCACTTATTTGACTTTCTAACTTAGTAAGCTTCCAGTTAAATGAAAATGAAATCCATTAAGCCATCCCTTGTTAAAATGAAAATAAAAGGACACAAGACTTCAAGATTCCCTCTTGAAGCCTGTAACCTAATAATTTCACAGTTCAATCCCTTCTCCTGCTGTCTGTGATGCTATAAATGTTGCATTACATGCTCACAATGACACAGGAATGAAACTGTGTCATTGCATTCTTATCCAGCATCTCATCCATGGCCTGGGGAAGGCAACCTCAGCCTCATAGAAGGTGATAGTTCTTCATTTGGTTCTTGTGGAACTAAGTAGAAATGAACCTTGTAGGTTACTTTGATGGTTATCTCTAAACCTGTGAGTTTTTGTGCTTCAGATTTAATAACAGAGGCTGCAGTGGCATTTAGGTTTCCTTTTTCTTTACATCCTTGGAGAGTACAGGACATTTATATATGTGGTTGATGCTAATTTCACAGTTCTTTGTCTGTACATTTACATGTTATATGAGATGCTGTTTAGGGAACATTGTTCTTTCACATTTGGAAATGTTTGTTACTCTCAAATCACATCAAGTCCTATATACAATGTCTCAGCTTTGATAGGAGAAGATCCAAATCAAATCTATGGTTATTATACAAGTATAATACACCAAACAGTGGAAGCTTCTGCCTTGCCTGCAGTTTATAAGGTTAGACCCTGAAAAATCTCTGTTATTTCTAGAACCATCTGGACTAGCAAATCTCAGTGTCTGCAGCACAGCACTGCAGCAAATCATAGAGTCATAGAATTTAGGGATGGGAATGGACTTTACAGATCATCTAGTCCCAAGCCCTGCCCTGGGCAGGGACACCTCCCACCAGAGCAGGTTGCTCAAGGCTCATCCAACCTGGCTGTGAACACTGCCAGGGGAGTCATTTCTTAAAAGTCTAACTATGTAATATGGTTTGATTTAGCATCCTTGAGTCTGAAAGGCACTTATTGCTTTTCCTGCTTTACACCATATATGTTTTAACTCTTAAGAGCTATAGAAAAAGAGCTGAGAAGGAAAATTGGTGATTTTTAATTTCTGGGTTACTTATCAATGCATCTAACCTCTCTGCATATTAGATACTTGCACAATACCAAATAAAGTAATATCAGACTTGTAATTTTCATGCAGTTACAAAACCCCTTGGGAATCTTGAGAAGTAAAACAAGTTGGGAAGTAGACAAGTTGAGGAGTTGACAGTCTGTCTAAATGTTCACTTTGCTAGATGACACATCACTGCTTAAATGTCTGGTGTTGTGATTAATTCGGATCGAGTGTATTTGGCTTGATAAAGAGGTTGTTAGTTTCAAATACATAAAATGACTTCTGAGGCTGCAAGGCCAAAGGTGTAAAGAACATTTTGGTTTTTATTAAATATCTGTAATATTTTTTTTAAATATAGAATTTTGTATGTAAAGAAATGAAGGTTGGGAGAAGTGCAGGAAAACAGAGTGTGGGCAGCAGGTCAAAGGAGGTGATTCTTCCTCTCTGCTCTGCTCTGGTGAGACTTCACCTGGAATACTGCGTGCAGTTCTGGTGTCTTCGATGTAAGAGGGTCATGGAGCTGTTAGAGCAGGTCCAGAGGAGGCCATTAAGTTGATAAGAGGACTGGAGAACCTCCCCTATGAGGACAGGCTGAGAAAGTTGGGGATGTTAAGACTGGACAAGAGGAACA
>NW_008660853.1:6130-7018 GCF_000695815.1 Acanthisitta chloris
TGAGACCCTGTCCCAGGGTGCCCAGGGAGGCTGTGGCTGCCCCAACCCTGGCAGTGTTCACAGCCAGGTTGGATGAGCCTTGAGCAACCTGCTCTGCTGGGAGGTGTCCCTGCCCAGGGCAGGGCTTGGGACTAGTTGACCTATAAGGTCCATTCCAACTCCTCAAAATTCTTTAATTCTATGATTGACACTGAAATTAATATTAAAAGACATCAGTCCTTTCTAATTGGTTCACACTTGCCACAGTAAAAATGGGGAAGGTGTTTACTGAGATGCTTTATTGCCTAAACTTTTTTAAGAGAAAATGAATCTATTTAGAGATGCACTGAGAAAAAAAAGACACTAATTAATAACAGACAGGCTTCTGCTCATTTACTGGAGAGAATTGTGGCTCTAACAGATGCACTCAAGAGATTCATTGTTTAGAGCTGTTGTTGTCTGTCAAATAAGCAGAAACTTATCTGAGGTCATGGCCATGCTGTCATTCCCCTGTGGCCAAGCATGCATTTAGTAAACTGGGATGTCAGGTAAATTGTCAGAGTGGTGCCTGGGGAATGCTTGCACAGGACTCGTTAGCAGTGACAGTTCTTTAATTCCTGGACTTAGGCACATAAATTCTGGTGGAAAAGACTGTCAAAAATCCTGCCATGGGTTTTACATGGTTTACATATATCTGAATTGCACTCTGTGTCCTATCAGTCCTCACCCAAACATGTCTTTTTCAAAGAACTGTGAGCAAAAGCCAAAATAAGAAGTCATACAACCAGTGTCACAGTCCCCATTAATAGCAGTAGTGTCTCCCACCTGTACCAACCTTTGTGACCATAATGTGCAGGTAATCCACTTTCTGTATTAATAGCTGTGTCTACTTCTGTCCACAGCAAAAGA
>NW_008660853.1:7093-12123 GCF_000695815.1 Acanthisitta chloris
CCTTCTCCTGCCATGGCTGCAGGGAGAGGATAGAGGGAATGGCCTTGAGCTGATTATATATATATATATTTGTATTAATTTTTTCATATATCTATATATTTTTCAAAGCCAGGCTGGATGAGCCTTGAGCAACCTGCTCTGGTGGGAGGTGTCCCTGCCCAGGGCAGGGGTTGGAACTAACTCATCTCTCAGGTCCATTCCAACCCTTAAAATTCTATGGTTCTATGGTTCTATGACATAGGAAGCATCCCAAAGTATGAAATCTACTGCTTTGGAGTGGAGACAGAGCCAAAAGATTATGAATAATAAGATGTTGAACAAAGTTTTTGTGTTTCTAGTGTGTTAATTAGAACAATACAATTAATTCTGATATAAAGATGTTTTACAGTTTCTGTGATGTATCCTGTGTGACCAACTCTCTGCTAGAACATGCACAATAGTGTTTTAGCGGTCTTAAATTGTTGCTTCTTATTTTACTCTTTTTATTACTCAGTCCTTTTGTCTTCTGAAAATTTACAACACAGGGAAAAAAAGAGTTTTTCAGCTGTACAATTTGTTAGTTGTTTCAGTTTAGTAAAGGTTTAGCCACTCGTAGAATCATAGAATCCTCAAGGTTGGAGGAGACCTTGAAGGGTATCAAATCCAACCATTAACCTGTCACTGCTGGAACCTCTAAACCCTAACCCAGATCCTGCAGTGCCACATCAGACACCTCTGAAACACCTCCAGGGATGGTGACTGCACCACCTCCCTGGGCAATATCCAGTGCTGAACACCACAACAGGGAAAACATTTCTCCTCACACCCAATCTGACTCTGCCCTGGCTCAGCTCAAGGCCATTCCCTCTCTCCTCTCCCTCAGCCCTGGCAGGACACACATCCCACACCTCTCTCCAGCCCTGGCAGGAGCTTTAGAGAGTGATGAGGTAGGTGTAGAGAGTGATGATTCTGTGATTCAGTGATGTATCTCAGTGGGCAGATCCTTGTGAAAATAAAGAAACAAAGCTCCTTCTTGTATTAACAGATTAGTAAATAATGTTGTTTCTGCTTGGAATGCTAATGTAAGAATTCCATACATTTAATTATGGATGTTCAATATCTGTACCTTACAGCTTTCATTTCTTCATTCCCTCACAGCTTCTATTGCTTCAACTTGCAATGATCCTGGGACACCCCAGAATGGCACTAGATATGGAGACAGCAGAGAGCCTGGAGACACTACCACATTTCAGTGTGACCCTGGCTATCAACTGCAAGGACAGGCTAAAATCACATGTGTGCAACTCAACAACCGATTCTTCTGGCAGCCTGACCCTCCTACATGCATAGGTAATCAGATGAGATATTAGCCCTGCCTTGTTCAGCTCCTGGGCACATGGTGCTGGAGTGATGTTCTCTGCAGGACCAAGTTATTTTGTACATATGGTTCATGTCTGCCTCATTCTCTGGTTTAATACTATTTTTGGGTGTGATTTTCTTACTCTATTCTATACTTAAAACTTCCGAGTTTAAAATTGGCAAAGCCTAATAGAAATGATTAAAGAGAAGTGGTGATTTGGGTCAAAAACAAAGTCTTGCTGAAATGGTCTCATCAGAATGGTCTTCTGTGTAATAATTTATTTATATAATCTGCAATCCATTCTTTATTCTGGAAATTTAAATATCCATGCTGTGAAATCCCTTGGAAGCAGGATGATTGTTAGAAAAGCTGGATGCAGGGAAGGGGATCCAAGTGACAATGCTGTTGGAAGAAAGGAGATATATTTCCATCACACTAGGAGAGGGTGGAAGATTTTGGTTTTATTGGCTTAGGAGGTATAAAGGTTTCTCTGAGGTTCTGGTCAGTAGACTAATAATTACAGGCTTAGAAGTGTTGCTGAAATATATTTTAAGGGCATCAGTGTAGCTCTTCTAAGCTGAATCAACATCTGTGAAAGTTTACCTGCTAGGTGTAGTAAAATTTTGATCCTTGTTATTTTGTTGCCTGCTGATTTATAATTGATGATTCATTTAACAATCCTAAGCCTCAGCTGCAATAGCACTGGAATAAACATAGTGCTATTTCTTTCTACAAGCCATTCTGGAGAGGCACTTTCCAAAATAGCAAATCCTCCAGAAACTGCAGTTCTTTGATTTGTCAAAGTACAAATACTGTGAAGGATTCAGGTTAACACAGGATACTTTTCTCTGACTCCATATCACCTAGCAGAACTGGAGCAGCATCTAAGCTGGATATTGTCTTCTGGATACTTTGTGTGCAATGTCCAAAGAGAGTATGAAAATGCCAACTAAACCCACTGGGATCACTCACAAGTTAACACTGTTAAAATATAACCTATCTGGCACCTAGAGGTCTAGAAGATTCCTGTGTTTGACATTAAGTCCCAATTATATTCACTCAGATCTCTTTGGAGTTTAGTAAAAACACCCAGCAAAACAAACAGCAAAGGAAGAAGGAAATAAGACAGAGAGACTAGAATCCCTTTGGGCAAAGAGAATATACATATTTTTAGTGTCCTTCTGTATACTCAAGGTGATTCAGAAGGGGAAGGCAGGTTAAAGCAATCTTTACTGTAGACCTGACAATAATAGAAAGCTTAAGGGTTCTGGAAAGCCATTAGATGTCCTTTTCACATGTTCATGAAGTCATTCTTTCAGGCTGCTGACTTATGAATGAAATGGCCTGCAAAAATCCTTCTTTCTAATGTTTAGTGGAGATTCCAAATCCTTAGCACCAACTGTTTTGGGCTATAAACCTGTTCCTCTCAGTCTGCTTGGCTTGGTAACATAGGTGCTGACTACTGACATTTTTTGTTTGACTTCTACATGATTCTCATCTCTGAGAGGTGGATTCCTTATCTGTTTCAAAGTCACTTTAAGTTTATGGTAACTAAATGGATGTACGTGATTTTTGGTTTGGGTAATATCTTTCCTGAGAGAATCAGACTGGTTTGTGCTACATCTATGGTCAAAAGAAACATCCTAAGATTGAGCTTTCCCAGTCCTCAAAGTACTTCCAGTTCATCAGAAATATTCAGCTTGATAGAGACAGGATAAAATAATAGCACAAAATAGAGGATTTCTTATTTGGCTTCATATTTTTATTCCTTTAGAAATAAGTTTTTCCCTGTTGTGGTGGTGAGAGCCTGTCCCAGGGTGCCCAGGGAGGCTGTGGCTGCCCCAACCCTGGCAGTGTTCACAGCCAGGTTGGATGAGCCTTGAGCAACCTGCTCTGCTGGGAGGTGTCCCTGCCCAGGGCAGGGCTTGGGGCTGGGTGAGCTCTAAATTCCATCCCAGCCCCTAAAATTTTATGATTCTAAGAACTTTTCTTGCACTGCTTTTGAATATGAACAACATCATCTTTTTATAAAGGAAAACAGCAACATTTTTGCTATCTGAAAACTGAGAAACTTCTGGGGTGTTTTTAAACTAACTTTGGTAAATACAGAAATCAATTTACTCCTCTTTAACAGCTAATATGTGTCTGTGAATTTAATACATGACCATATCCCTGTTTCTTTCCACATTTTGACAGCTGCATGTGGAGGAAACCTGACAGGCCCAGCAGGAGTTATTTTATCACCTAACTATCCACAGCCTTATCCTCCTGGGAAAGAATGTGACTGGAGAATAAAAGTAAACCCTGACTTTGTCATTGCCTTGATATTCAAAAGGTACCATTTCTCCTCGAATGCCTCTGTTTATAAGGGTTTTAAATGTCACATCATAAAATGGCATCAGTTATCAAGTCTTCTAGCTTCTAATTATATTCTCTGGCTAAGTTCTGGAGCTTACATGTAACATGTGCTATAGCATTGTTTCCAAATAAGGGAGAAGAAAATTATATAGTTGCATGGTATTTTTTGCTATAAATTTTATTCCTGAAGAACAAAAGCTTTTGTGGCATGTGAAATTAAAAACTGAAAAACAATCTCCGTTTCTAGAATTGCTTCATTTCTGTACTTGTACCCAATAGTAGACTTAAACTGCAGTGGAAACTTTCTAAGTCAGTTCTAAAAGATTTTTAGAAATACAGGCTAAATATATTTTGCCTGAAGTACATAGATCAGGAAAAAAAAGAGTGCAGTTAGTGGAGAACTATTCTCATCCCTTATTGTATTGCGTTGAGATTCAGATTGGATGTGAGGAGAAATGTTTTCCCTGTTGTGGTGTTCAGCACTGGGATATTGCCCAGGGAGGTGGTGCAGTCACCATCCCTGGAGGTGTTTCAGAGGTGTCTGATGTGGCACTGCAGGATCTGGGTTAGGGTTTAGTGGTTCCAGCAGTGACAGGTTCATGCTTGGACTGGATGATCTTTAGATGTCTCCTCCAACCCTGATGATTCTGTGATTCTATAATGGGTTGATAGTGGAGCTTTTAAAAAGCTGAATGTGTTCAAATCAATGGTAAAAGGAAATCCATCAAAAGTTAGCAAATTTTCACCATGAATCATATTTCAGAGAAAGAAAATATGTTAGGCAGAAGATTGGCAGCTCCAGTCCCAGTAATGCCTAACTCCTCTAAAAGAAATGAAGCCTTAATTCTCTTTTCCCTTTATTTTCAGTTTCAATATGGAACCCAGTTATGATTTTCTCCATATTTATGAAGGAGAAGATTCCAACAGTCCTCTAATTGGCAGTTTTCAAGGCTCACAGGCTCCTGAAAGAATAGAGAGCAGTGGTAACAGTCTGTTCCTGGCTTTCCGCAGCGATGCTTCAGTTGGGATGTCAGGATTTGCCATTGACTACAAAGGTACTGCTCTCATCACCAGCTCTGGAAACATAAAGGGAAAGAAACGTTATTTAGGATATATTGAGACTCAAATCAGTTTGTTTTGAGATGATACTGAACTGCCAAGCACCTTGATGCATCAGTGTATGTTTGGAAAACTCTTGTCTGTTAAGAGGTGAAGGAATGCAAATCCTATTGAATGAGATCCCTTATATATCACTTATGCACATTTTCTTCTTCTAGGAAAACAAAAAACCAAAAATAGTTAGAACACTCACATCAAAAGAAACAGTTGGGAA
>NW_008660853.1:12152-18701 GCF_000695815.1 Acanthisitta chloris
TCTACCCAAGAAAACTCCCTGACTGCTGTTGCTTCCTTGTCAACACATACCAATACATTTTCCTTTCCACTTTGTTGTTGAATTTACATATGCATGTTTGAACAAACACTACAGGATAGTATTTGCATATTTTGGGGGATGCTATTAGCAGATAGAGCCTGGCTTACATTGACTGTTTATTAAAGCCAGACACTCTTCAAAAATGCTGTTTTTTCCAGCCACAAATGCTTCACTGGCTTTATTAGAATCTCTGCTGAGATTTATCAAGACATTTTTCAGCACCAGAAGTGCTGCCTCAGCTTTTTGTTCTTAACAATGGAAGCAAACCACATTAATGTGCATGTTAAAAATGAAGAACAAAAAGATCTAAGGAATAGAGAAATGACATATTGTCATGGTTTAACCCCAGCAGCAACCAAACCCCAGACAGCTGCTCACACACTGCCCCACCAACAGGATGGGGGAGAGAATTGGAAAAGAAAAAGCTAGAAAAACTCATGGGTTGAGACAAAGACAGTTTGATAATTGTTTATTTTTTTAATTGAAAGTGTATATCAATTTATTGCAATTAATTTTAACAGAGAAGCCACGGGAAGCTTGTTTTGATCCTGGAAACATCATGAATGGGACAAGAATTGGAACAGACTTTAAGCTTGGTTCAACTATTACATACCAGTGTGACTCTGGGTATAAGATTATTGACCCTTCAACTATCACATGCGTAATTGGTGCAGATGGGAAGCCAGCATGGAATAGAGCATTGCCTTCTTGTAATGGTATGTAGTGTTTTCTTACCATTTCCTTTGTCCCCCCAGTGAATTCAGTTTCTCTGGCCCTGATGCTATTTATACAATTTCTGCACATGGAGCTTGGATGAAAAAAAAAAAAAATCTGGGGTAAAAAAGTAAGAATCAGAGAATAATCCTTGAGGATCACCCAGCCCAACCCCTGCCCTGCACAGACATCCCTGACACTCACACCCTGTGCTGAGAGCATTGGCCAAACACCTCTGGAGCTCTGTCAGCCTTGGGGCTGTGACACTGCCCTGGGAGCTGTTCAGGGCCCAAACACCTCTGGGGAAAGAAGAACCAGTTGCTAATCTCCAGCCTAACCCTGCCCTGACACAACTCCAGCCCATTCCCTGGCTCCTGTCCCTGGGCCCAGAGAGAAGAGCTCAGAGCTGTCCCTGCACTTCCTTCCCTGAGGGAGTTGTCCCAGCCATGAGCTCTGTGCTCAGTCTCCTCTTCTCCAGCTGAACAGCCCAAGTGCCTCAGCCACTCCTCACGTGCCTTCCCCTCAAGGCCCTTCCCCATTTCGTTGCCTCCTTTGGACACTCTGCAGGAACTCAATCTCTTTCTCACACTGAGGTGCCCAAACTGCTCACACTGTTCCAGGTGAGGCTGCCCCAGCACAGAGCAGAGCAGGACAATCCTTCCCACCCTCTCATCCCCCAGGCTCCAGGTACAGCCAGGGTTGCCTGTCCAGGTGCAGAATTCAACAGTTGCCCTTGTTAAATTGCTCCTTGTACCGTGATGCTGAGTGTGGCACTGTAGCTTAGTCAATAGTGTATTAAGTATTTCAAAATGTCTTGAGAATCTGGAATCAATACATCTTCATGTAATGATTACCATGTAATAGGTAAGATTCTTCAGATACCCACTCTTATTTACAGTAGATAACACAAGCATCTCGACTGCATTAATTGTCACCTTGGCATAGGAATGATAGTTACTGAAGCAGAAAATTAAAATGACATCTCAGAGCTATGTCAAAGTTATTTATCCTCTTTCTCTTGTTTCAGCATTTGCATTGTATGTATATATATGACACAATTTAAAATGACCAAAAGAAAGTTACATATTTAATGTCCATAAGGTACTAATTTATCTGTGTTGAAAAATAATCTTCTGTAAAATTTTAGATTTTTATTACAGGAAAAGACTGTTTAGGAGGAAACACATCTACAAATTCATTACTTTGGAATTTGTTTAAATTAAGTCTAAGTGATCTACTTTAATTCCAGTGAAATGTTCATGACTTGAGAATTTCACCTGGTGATTAGAAGATAAACTTTGTGGCTTAGTTTCTGATATCCTCAAAGTGAGACAAGAAATGAATATCAAGATTTTAAATTCATGGCATAAACTGATTCCTCCTGATGTTTGAGTTTCACCTCAGCTGCATAATCCTATTCAGCCTAGTGATAGATCCAACTTCTCATCTTCTATCATTACATTGGATCTTTGAATAATTCATCTAAGCAGCTAAGAGAAGACATGGATTTGTAGTATTAATTGCTGCCTGGGTAAGGAAGTGAAGCTTGCAGAGATACTTCCAGCATTATTTTAAAGCCCAGTTGCAGACAGGGGGAGGAAAGAGCAGGTCTGTGCCATGAGGGCAGATGATTCCTGTGGGATGAGGTTTAGCAAGGCCAAGTGGATCTTTGAATAATTCATCTAAGCAGCTAAGAGAAGACATGGATTTGTAGTATTAATTGCTGCCTGGGTAAGGAAGTGAAGCTTGCAGAGATACTTCCAGCATTATTTTAAAGCCCAGTTGCAGACAGGGGGAGGAAAGAGCAGGTCTGTGCCATGAGGGCAGATGATTCCTGTGGGATGAGGTTTAGCAAGGCCAAGTGCTGGTCCAGGCTGGGACAGAACAGAGTGCTTTCCATCCCCTCATTCCCCACTCTGTAGGTACATCCAGGGTTGCCTATGTGCAGAATCAGCATTGCCCTTTTTAAACTTCATGTGGTTGGTGATTGCCCAGAGCTCTGATTTGTCTAGGTCTCTAGGCAGATATAGATCTAGATAGCTAGATATAGACAGATATTGAAATAAAACCCCAATCTAAATACTGTTCTTACAGTACCTTCCAATTAAATAACATCTACTTTCAACCTATGTGAATACTTATAGTCAAGTAAAACAATAATGTATTCTAAGTTAAACTTAATTAGACATGATACCATGAAAAAAAAGCACCATTAGACGTGTCATTATTTGAAAACCACGCCAAAGCAAAACCAGTAAAGTGTCACTTCATAATCCTGAGCATTTTATTGTCAGGCTTATCTAATGCAGACAAGTCTAATTAGTGTAACATGTTTGTTTCTGCTTCTTTCCAGCACCATGTGGAGGGCAGTACACTGGATCCGAGGGAGTGGTTTTATCACCCAATTATCCTCATAATTACACTGCTGGACAGACTTGCCTTTATTCAATAACTGTCCCCAAAGAATTTGGTAAGAACTTCTAGTAATTTATCAAGGTTTAATCATTGTTCTGCTCTTCGAGTGTCCTTTATGTGTAATAATGACCTTAGATTTTCAGTGATTTCTAACATTGAAATCCATTCTACGGTTCTGACCTCTTATTTCTCCCTAGAGACTTCAGCTGAGCCATCTGTGTCCTAGCCAAGCACCTCCTGAATACCTTCATTGATGACATTGCTCATCATCATGGCATAATCATTCATTTAAGCTTCCTGCAAAGCCGAATCAGGAGTCAAACCCCAAACTCTCATATTTCTCTTCTATTTCAGCTCTTTGTTTTTCATGTTTTAACAAGGGCAAGATGAGGAGATCCTAGTTTTGGGGAAAGGGTGATTTAATCAGCCTTTTCTTTCAAATGAAAAACATAACAAAAAGCAAATAAGATTCTCATTAGTTAAACTGAATGCAGCTGTTTTTTTACCATGGTATACAGTGCTGCAAGTTGTTAAGATTCATGCAGGAATTCATTGGTAACTAATAGAAGCAAAAACATGTCTTCAAATTTGTTTTTAAAGACTAAGTTATTTTATCTTCTCTCTCTTTATTTTCTCTTTTTCCTTCCCCTTTTTTTTCTTTTTAATGTAGTTGTCTTCGGACAATTTGCCTATTTTCAGACAGCTTTGAATGATGTGGCAGAACTATTTGATGGAGAAAACTCTCAGGCAAGACTTCTTAGTTCACTCTCTGGATCTCACTCAGGTAATTAATAAAGCAAGGAAGTTTGCATTTCTTATACAGAGCAGTATGGCAAAAAAAACCAAAACAGCATCAGGAGAATGTTCTGAACTTCACTTGGAAATAAACTCAGTGGAGGAAGATTCCAAGGGAAATGCATCACCCTTCTAAGTCTTGGGATCAAGACATCATTCTGGAACATTTGGTTTAGGCAAGAACTGATCACTGGGCTCAGTGCAGAACCAGCTGAATGTTCTGGAACATCTGGTTTAGGCAAGAACTGATCACTGACTGGGCTCAGTGCAGAACCAGCTGAATGAGATTCTCAGATCTCTGTGTAAAAGGGCAGATTGGATAGTACAATTATCTTCTCTGCCCCAAAACCTTTTGAATTCCACATCTCCATATTCTGAATCTCTCATTTCAACTGAAATTATTTGTATTTACACATGCAATAATCTGCATGCAAACATACACTTAGCCTAAAAACAAGGCAGCTGCTGCATTCAGGCAAATACAGCAAAATGTGAACATTGTGAAACCATGATTAGGTTTATATGGACCAGCATGGGCAAAATTTCCAGTGTATGCAGATATAATGTCTGTGGTGATCTCAAGTGGACAATATATAAACATTTCTCTGCAGCTATGAATGTGTTTTGTCACACACTCCTCGTGTTCAGGAGAGATTCTGTGTGAGCTGAAGATTTTTACAATCCAGGGATTTTCATGGCTTCTTGGATTTTAGTTTGAAGAACTGGAGAGACACTTCATTTCACAAGATTCATTCAGAGAAAATATGTTCTTGTTTGAAAATTCTCTGTTCAGCTGGAGAAGAGGAGACTGAGCACAGAGCTCATGGCTGGGACAACTCCCTCAGGGAAGGAAGTGCAGGGACAGCTCTGAGCTCTTCTCTCTGGGCCCAGGGACAGGAGCCAGGGAATGGGCTGGAGTTGTGTCAGGGCAGGGTTTGGCTGCAGATTAGCAACTGGTTCTTCTTTCCCCAGAGGTGTTTGGGCACTGAACAGCTCCCAGGGCAGTGTCACAGCCCCAAGGCTGACAGAGCTCCAGAGGTGTTTGGCCAATGCTCTCAGCACAGGGTGTGACTGTCAGGGATGTCTGTGCAGGGCAGGGGTTGGGCTGGGTGAGCCCCAAGGGTCCCTTCCAGCTCTGATTATTCTGTGATTCTGTGAAAAAAATCAGCTCATAATTTTCCTCTGATGATTCCTAGCTATTTCTGTCATAATTACAGTTCACAAACAAATCTTAAGAGTAGTTTAATTGCTGCAGTTCAGTAGCAAAACTAAACTTTGAAATTTAAAAAACAACTCACTTAAGCACTCAATTTGGCAGCATCCAACTTAAATAAAAGCTGAAACTGCTGCCTGTTTTCCCAGCAAACATTTGAAAATATTTGAAGGGAATTTCAGCTTGTGTTTTTTAATAATTCCTTGTGTCATATCTGATTTAGATTGGTTTAGGAAAGGATTCTGCCGCATGGAATCACTAGTTGCAACAATATAAAATTGATCAATGTGAAAGAATTATAAATCCTATTTAGTCAGTTATGTCAGATGATTTGCATTAGTGTATTGTCATTCATTTCAGTAGAACTTCCTAAAATATTGGTTGATAGAGTCCAATGAGAATAAGAACAATTGTCATATGGAGTGAAATGAAGGGCTAGAGGGAATGGCCTTGAGCTGAGCCAGGGCAGAGTCAGATTGGGTGTGAGGAGAAATGTTTTCCCTGTTGTGGTGTTCAGCACTGGGATATTGCCCAGGGAGGTGGTGCAGTCACCATCCCTGGAGGTGTTTCAGAGGTGTCTGATGTGGCACTGCAGGATCTGGGTTAGGGTTTAGGGGTTCCAGCAGTGACAGGTTCATGGTTGGACCTGATCTTACAGTTCTCCTCCACCCTCAATGGTTCTATGATTCTATGACTCTGTGAATCCTTGCAGTGTGGAAGTACTGAAATTTGTTCCACAGTGTTTCATTACTGATCATGATTCCTGGCAGATATGTCAGGAGAGAAGAAAAAGTATATCAAACATCTTTAAGAATCCTCAAGTCAGGAATCAAATTTGCAATGTATAAGGAAATTAATGATGCAATATCGTTCAGGTGTGACCATATATTTTATGGATGTCACTACATAAAACAAGTCAGGGATTTACTCTGTCTCATTTCAGTTTTAGTCTCCAAATGGTAAACATCAAATGAAGATCCCTGTGGCATCTTTCAAAGACTTTTAATTGTTGGATGTGTTTTGCAAGGCAAAGTGAAGCTCTCAGACACAGAGAAATGTTAACAACAAACTCTTCTGATGATTTTGGCCTCAGATGGCAATAGAATTCCTCAGTCAATAGTTCATTGGAGCTCTAGTTCCAGCAGCTGCAGTAAATGTCAGAAGTTTTATGGGTTACATCATGAATTCTTATAATTTTGAGAAGTTTTCCAACCTCAGGTAGCAAATATAGTTTAGTACAATGTTATTTATGTTTTCTTTAACCTAAACCTATGTATTTTAGCAGTATATTTAATTAAATGTTGAAGAGCTGTAACTGTTGTTTCTGTTTTGAGTATTTAATTTATTTTCTC
>NW_008660853.1:18728-38463 GCF_000695815.1 Acanthisitta chloris
TACATCTAATCAAATCCTTCTGAGATTCAGTGCCAAGAGTGGGGCATCAGCCAGAGGCTTCCACTTTGTTTACCAAGGTAAACATGTCTGGGTTTGGTGGAAGATTATGTACTATTTTAATGGATCTTAATGTATTCCTTTAAATATGGGTGTAGTCTTAACCATTTTCCAGCCATCAGGGACTCCTGTTGGTACACTGACTTCACAGTGGCAGTTGTCTGTGTTGAATCCTACCTGGCCCTATGGACCTGAAAATGTCCAACCTCTCTCAGCAGTCTAGGAGAATCAGGAAGCTATTTGAATATCCAGGGGGAGTAATATATTTTAAAGTATATCTTAAGAGTTTTATTGAATACCCAGATGTATATGCATTCATATATTGGTCAAGGAGTTAGTGATAGTTAAGAAACTCTATCCTTTTGAGACCTTTTCTCTCTTCTTCTGAAGCATGTGATCAGATTTCCAGTGACCACCTGTTTTCTTTTAAATACTCCAGAGAGTGACACCCACTCTCACTCTGAACACAGGAATCTGGCCTGCAAAGTCAATCATTTTATTTATTGCCCTCTATTCCAGCCTGACCTTCTTCCCTCTTCACTTTTCCACTGGGCTGATTTCAATTTGGTTTCACAGCAGTATGAAACATTTGCTAAAAGGTGGAGGATAATTACTACAGAAAATGGAATGGCTCTGTGATGTAGCTTGAGAAGTCTAGGCTGCCAACACTGTAGGCAAAAGCTGAAAGGAAGGCTAGAGGGGAAAAAGTTATTTCTTGCATTATTTCCCATTCTGGTTTGAGCAAGCAGTAGATAAGGTTTGTAGTTTTTGATTCAGATTTAATGGCTTTTGTAATGCTGCTGTCTCAAAAACTTCCTTTTAGCTGCACATTTCATTTCCTTCCCTCAGGTGATCACATTTCCTTGTATGTCATACAATAGGTAAAGAGTCCCTGTAATAACAGACTGATTATAATCCAGTCTGTTGAAATATTATGGTTAGGTATGTTGAAATACACTAGGAACAATCACGTTTAAGAAGTCTGGGAATTCTATTTTTTTCAGGATTATCTTGTCTTTGTTTTTATGCTATGACATCACCTAAGAATCATAGAGTTTTAGGGGTTGGAATGGACCTTAGAGATCATCCTGTCCCATGGGCAGGGACACCTCCCACCAGAGCAGGTTGCTCAAGGCTCATCCAACCTGGCTGTGAACACTGAAATCTGAAGAAAAAGCAGGAGAAAAATATGAGCAAAATGCTAAGTATATCGGAGGAAAAAAAAAGCAAAAAGAGAGCACATGGCACCAAACTCCTGTGCTGCCTCTCACCTCACTGGTGGAACTAAGATAGACACAAGGAAGGGTTGGATAGGTGTGTAATTGAAGCTAAGCCTGGGCAGAAGGGAGTAAAACTCTTTACTTAAGTTGCTGTTTGATTGTTTGTGTCCTCTTCCTTCTTTACTCTGAATCAGTGATCAGAACTTTGTGTTCATTGGCAATAAATTAAATTAAGCATAGTTAAGTATAAAGTCCCTGACTCAAAACTGGTTTGCTTACAACAGACTTTTGCTGTCAGGTGTTTGTGAGTGATTTCTCTCATGGCAAAACCTTCCAGCTGAGCAAGTAGTCCTGACCAAGGGATGGATTAATGCCTAATCATCTGGCAGAAGCTGCAGTTCTAAGCATGTGACAGTCACCTTAATCCCCTAGTCAGTTGTAAAGTTATCATTGCCCACTCTGTTGTCAAGTTATTACACAGTGAGATAAACTGAGTGAAATAGTGCCTGCACAGAGGACACTTTGGTAGAGAAAAGGCTATTAATCCCAATAAGAGAGAAGAAAAAAGAGCAGGCTGGGTCAGCTGAGCTGCCCTGGCAGACTGCAGCTGGTCTGCAGGTTATGGTCAGGAGGAACTGTGGCTGTGTGAAATCCTTGAACTGTGGTTTCTTCATTATCCTTCCACAAGTGCAGAACAGTTTCCTGCTGTGCTCAGAACTGTATGCATGAGTGAGTTTCACAGAGCAGCTGTGTGATACTCAGGTCCTATAGCAAACTTCATCACAAAATCCTCTTTCTGTGAACAAAGGCAGGTGTGCTAAATTAGCTGAAAGGTGAGGCTCTGGTTTATACTGTGTAAAGGGTATAACCATTTAAAAAACGTGGAAATATATATTTGCTTTTGTTTTCCTATATTGTGCATTTATCCAGGACTATGTTACTTTACCTCTCACCATTTCCTTCAATCCTGGATGCATTTCTTAAGCTTTCAAGGCTAAAATCTTCTGCAACCATCTAACCTATGATTTAGGAGAAAGTATGTATTACTGCATCTGTATGACCTTGTCCTGGTCCATTAAGACTTGGGAGTGTTCAATCGATTCCCCCAATGTGAATTAAGACACAAATGAGGTCAAAATACCATTAGGGAGTGAGACTTTATTATGGGTTACTCAGGGGGGAGAGACAAGGGGTGATAGGAGAGTTAGAATAGGGGGGAAGCAAGCAAGATTTGGGATGGTGCAGCAGAGATAGTCACCCCCATAGGTCCAGCAGCATCCTGAGGATCAGTAGTTATGCAGTGTGGCACTTCAAGGCTCCTTGATCATCTTCCCTCTGTTGTAGGTGTCTGCCATGCTCTGCATGCTGATCATTTTTGTAGGGCTGTGCCAGGGCATGGATTGAACAGTTTCCCTGGAGCTGAGCAATTCTCAGCCTCCTGATCTTGGCATCTGGAAGTGATGCCAAGAGGGTGAGGATGGTGGACAGTGGTGCCTCCTTATCTTGGCAGCTGGATGGAATAATGTTGGTAGTTGGTAGACAGTGGTGCCTCCTGGTCTGGGCAGCTGGAGGAGATGTCCATCATTATCTGGCAGATGGCTCTGCAGCCAGAGGGTGTTGGTGGTGGACAATGATGCCTGGTTATCTGTTAGCTGGAAGATTTGGGTGGTGAACAATGGCACCTCTTTATCTCAGCAACTGGAGACACCTTGTGACTCAACAAGCCTTGAGGCAAACAGTCCAGGGGTTGATGTTTTCAGCCTCCTACACCAAGTCATCAAAGCCAGGCAATGTCAAAACAAACATTTTTTTTCAAGGTCCCTTACAGACCTTGTCTGACAAATCAGCTCACTGCATATTAATAAAAGGAACATGTGTTTTACTGTCAGTGCTAGCTACAGACATGCATTTAGAGCCCAAAGCTCTCCAAGCTGCCATGGCACTCCTACAACTGTCCATGGGCACCAGGTGATACCCATGGAAGCATTGGGCCACTCTTAGAGACTACAGGAGCAGAGCAAGTAAAATGAATTAAGCCACAAGAAACAATAAGTATTTTTATCAGTCTATTGTATTTTCATTTCTTCTGGCTGTCAGTTGTATCCTGACCTTGACTTTTCCTCTCTCCCTGCAGCTGTTCCACGCACAAGTGACACTCAGTGTAGCTCAGTGCCAGAGCCCAGGTATGGGAGGAGGATTGGCTCAGAGTTCTCAGCAGGCTCTGTGGTCAGGTTTGAGTGCAGCCCTGGCTATCTGCTCCAGGGCTCCAAAGCCATCCGATGCCAGTCGGTGCCTAATGCCTTAGCCCAGTGGAACGACACCGTGCCCAGCTGTGTAGGTAAGAAATGACATTTCACTCTGTTCTGTCACACATGGCTCTGAATCAGGATTCAGGAACTGTTCCAGAAAACAGTGTTGAACACACAGATTCCCTCTCCTTCCATTAATATCAGTCATGCCCAGTTTAGAAGAGCAGCTTTCCATATCCAGGAGTAATAGAGTACCAGCTGGCAAGTAGGCAGTATAGTGTTCCATATAATGACTTAGATTATGTGAGCAAGTGTGAGGCACATTTTCTTGCACATTCATTATTCTTGTGACTCATCTCCAGCTTGAGATATAGCACAGAAATTCATTCTCCAGCCAGTGTCTTTACCTGTTTTATTCCACAGTGTATTTCGATCACACATAGGATGGTGATTCCTTCTTTCAAGCAGAAGCATAGTATACATTGAATAATGACAGCTAATTTTCTCCAGTCTGATAGACCTGCACTGGAATCATGTTTAGCACTTCAAAATAGCTTTTTTTTTTTTTTTGTAAATGTCAAAAAGTTTTATCCACTCCCTTCTTGGTTTTCTATCCGAAAGTCATTGCTATTCATAGGAATTTACTCTAGAATTAACTGAAGTGTTCTAAAAATAAATGGTGGTGTCTTCTTTTATGTGTATTATGTTTTTTGTTTAGTTTAGTTCTGGTTTTTTGAGCCTTAAAGAATCAATTGTGTATAGAGTAAAAATATTTCATGTGCTCCAAAGCTTTACCAGCTAGATCCAATATTGGAAGGAGCTTAGGCCATGGGTAAGTTCACATAACTTCTGTCAGTCTGATTGCATTTCATGTTGTGCCTTTACATTTTGTTGCTCTCAGGCAAGACATGATTAGGGTGTTCTGAGCTGGACACACAGCTCAGTTCTGAATTGTTTATTCAAGCAGGTTGATATCAATGCTTGGTATCACTCAGATTTTAGCTAACAAGCTTTGAGTCCAGTCATTGTCTTCATGCTACAGAAGTGAATAATTATCCTGATCTCAGTAAAATTATTGCTGTTCTATTCCCTGAAGTGGTTTAAGTGGTGGAATAATTTGTGCCAACACTTTCTTGCAGTGCCATGCAGTGGGAATTTCACTGAGAGGAGAGGCACAATTCTCTCCCCAGGTTACCCTGAGCCTTATGGTAACAGCTTGAATTGTGTGTGGAAAATCATAGTGACCGAGGGATCAGGTATTCAGGCAAGTCTGTATTCTGTCAAGCATTGAATATTAAGTACTTTGTCTGCTTATTTCTCTAGGCATTTCATAAAGTAGCAATCAGATCATTTTTGGGGGGTACTGGAAATATTAATGCTTTGATTTTTCTCCTGATTGCTCTTTGCTTATCTTTATTTTGTGTGACTTCATTTTCACATGGGAGTATGGGTGAGAAATGATTGATAAGCAGTTGGGTTTGTTTAACTGTGTAATATGTTGAAAGCAGGTCCTGATCCTTCAACCTCCTATGCAACTGCCAACCCTTTCTGCTAGGGTATTGCCAAGGCCCTAGGGAGCTCTCAACCATCTTACCTGCTCCTTTATGCTTTGGGTGACTATTTAAAATGATGGAACATATGTGCAAAATCCTGATCACTTACCTAGTTCCCTATTTTCTAAAAGTTAGCACAACTTAAAAAGTGAATGCTAATGTTTTGCTTACATTTTATTCACTGAGGTGGGTTTTGGTTTTATCTCTTCTTTTTTTTCTTTTCTTTGGGACATGTTCTCTATTTTTTTATTTTCTATGAGACATATTCTCTTTTTTTTTTTTTCCTTCTTTTCTTTGGGACATGTTCTCTTTTTCTTTTGTTGTTTCTAAAGCTAGTTGGCCTAAAAGGTTCTGTATTGTTTTACAGATCCAGGTCATCAGCTTTGCCACTGAGCATAATTGGGACTCCCTTGAAATATATGATGGAGGAGATATGACAGCACCAAGGCTTGGGAGCTTTTCAGGTGAGGATATGCCATGGTTTACAGATGCAGTTTTATATACAGATGTGTGAGTGAACATATCTTGGTTTGCTCACCATATAGACAAGGAGTATATTTTTATTGCAACCATTATGCCATTATAAAATGTGCTTATTTTGGGCAGGAAACTTCAGATGCTTTAAACATGTCAATATTCAAATTTAAAGGCATTTTCAGAAGAAAATATGACGTTAAAATGTTTGATTAGTGGGATTGAGTTGATAATACTTTCCCCAAAATGTCTTTCTTTTATCTTACCTACCCCTCCCATAGAGAAGGTATAGTGAGATAAATTGGTACTGATGCTCAAAGAGCTTCATTTGATAGCTTTGACTTTGTTTATCCCTTCTCTTTCTCAGGAAAAAGATGAAGTATTCATCAGTATTCAATACACTCAATATTCACCCAAATCCACCAGACCTCGCAGAACAAAACAAACTAACACAACCAGCACATAACGAAAACATGTAACTAGTTGTTTGAAATGTACATCAAATATACACTTTTAGTCCTTTTTTTTTATGAGACAAATTTTATAGAAAGAGCTTGTTCTATAAACAAACAAAGCAAAAGGGCTTAAGTCATGAATAATAACACAGACTCGTGCACTTTATCATGGATCTGATTCTGGTGTAGTTAAAGCATTTTGTGGAGTTTTGTCTCTCTGATGATTTCACAAACTTTGAAAGTGTATCTATATATATGGAAATATTGTTTTGGGAAGAAGGTCTGGAGTGGCCACAGAGGAAAAGTCTGCACTGCTTTGTTCTGTGCTGCAAGTTTTTAATCCACGTGAGGAAAAAGGCAAAGGGAAGCTGAGCTTGTTCTCAGAATCAAATCCTTTACTTACATGATTTTATTTTGCTGCTTACACCTCTTTTTTCCTGCCCAGGTCAATAAAATTTCTAAGCATGATGGAATCTTGTTTGGCTGTACTGACATAGCCTCTTATTATTATGACTTGTAATCAGAATTTTCCTGCAGTGTCAGGAGAAAACAAGACGGAACAGAGCAGAATATTTGTGATTTCCATGCACATAATGAAAAGAAAATAAGCCTGTCTGGTTCAGTCCTGCTTCTGTTTTTTCAATACAAAGCTCTGATGCATCAGCATGCTACAGTTTATTCCAGAACTACTTTTTCTTTCCAGGTACAACTGTGCCTGCACTGTTGAATAGCACCTCCAATCAACTTTACCTGCATTTTCACTCTGACATTAGTGTGGCAGCAGCTGGTTTTCACCTGGAATACAAAAGTAAGTCTCCTTGGTGTTTTGCAATGTTCTCAGGCAAAAGCATAAATATGGAAAAGGAAACAGAGAATTTATATTAGATTTTTTGCCTCTTTGTTTGTTTGTTTTCTTTCCTGACTACCAAACCTGGTAAAAGTGATATCTATCAAACTGAAGTTTGAAACGAAGTGACCTTTGAAATTACTCAAAAGCAGCTGCCACAAATTAGCAGCAGATAACAAATCAGCCTGGCAACACCATTTTTAAAATATGAGCTTTGTAAATTTATTTCAGCTTAGTTCTGGAATTTAGGTGACCAAAAAAAGAGGAAGTTTTAATTTCCTACTTGAAAATTAGATGAGACTAGAAGAGATAACATATTTTTCCCTATTTATGCATGCAGATATATATTTATGTCTTGCTGTTCTTTCTTTTCCTTCAAGTTATTCTCCCTCAACAAACTGCTGTAATTGCAAAACCCAACACTTTAATCCCAGAGCTACACGAAAACTCTACTACTTGATAAATCACTGGTGATATGAGGAAAATAATCTAAGAATTTTAATGGCAAATTCTGCTCTGTATCAACTTTTCATATGTTTAATGTGTGAGCAGCTTGGGTCTAAACTACAGAGGTTTGGAGTTATAAATGTAGTGGATTACCTCACATAACCATATTTAATTCACACATGCATATTTGGATTATTTCTTCTCTCCACAACTTAAAAACACTGCAGAATGATAGGAAGTGATTCTTGCCCTGGACTTGGAGCTCAGAGAGCTGTGATTAAAGTGTACATCAAGAGGGAAGCAGGACTTGGGTCTATGGAGAATGTAGAGAATTGGTCATCATGCTTAGAATCATCAAGGTTGGAGGAGATCTCTAAGATCATCCAGTCCAACCATTGACCTGTCACTGCTGGAACCACTAAACCCTAACCCAGATCCTGCAGTGCCACATCAGACACCTCTGAAACACCTCCAGGGATGGTGACTGCACCACCTCCCTGGGCAATATCCCAGGGTCTGGCTTAAGTAGGTACATCATTGTCAGTTCTTGTTCACAGAGAAGTAGTAATCAAAATTAGCTAGGCCTGCTAGAACTAAAATTGGTGGGCACACCTTTTAGTTCACTTTCAGGTAGGTCAGTTTGTTCTTGCTAGATTTTCCTAGAAAAATTTAGTTGGTCTTCTGTGACCCCAATTAAAATTTAATGATGATTTTATTGGAAGTATTTAATTTAGAGCTATGCCTTGTTTAGTATTTGAGCAATGATTCTTGGGATCCAAACATCCTTCTGTAAATTTTCTGCACTTTTGTGGAATGGGAATGGCTTTGTTCATGAAGCTGATTTCTCGAGTAATCACCAAATAATCAGAGTTGGAAGGGAATAATGAGGATCCCCCAGCCCAACCCCTGCCCTGCACAGACATCCCTGACACTCACACCCTGTGCTGAGAGCATTGGCCAAACACCTCTGGAGCTCTGTCAGCCTTGGAGCTTTTAATTTGCTGCTGTATGAAGATGATACAATATGCAGGAGAACACAAACTTACTTTTAATCACTGTCTCCCCATGTGAAGCTTCTCTATTGCATCTTTTCAAGTGTTGAGTTTCTTGGCAGCTGAAATAAAAGATTCACTGCTAAGAGGGTTAGAGAACACTGAGTGTCTTTTGTAGCACTTCTTTATCATGAAGATCTCTAATAAATTTCAAGACAAAGATCAGCCTAGCAGAGAAGAGCATATATTCCCCCAAGTTGCATATTGTATTTTACAGGCCCAGATTGAGATCTTTCATGCAATTCTATCTTTAATGCAGCTCTTCAGTGCTGCCATCTTTTCTTTTTCCCTGTGCTAAAGCAGGTGTGAACCATAAACATGCCATTTTTAATTCAGCAGGTCCTGATCCTGTCAGTCTGTCTATACAGCCCACTAGCTGGTGACAAGAATCTGACCCCTCTGCAGTAACTCATTGAGATAAAGGCATTTTCTAGGCTGGTGTCTGAAGCATGAAGGTTTGAAAGGGACAGCTTGAATTCTGATACACACCCTCATCAAAATGGAAAGAGCAATTCACTCCTGCTTGATGTTTGTAATATAATGAAGAATAATATGTTTCTGTTAGCCACACAGGGGTGGGAGGAATTCAGACAAGAAAGCCTGATGACTTTTGGTCCAGCTGTCAAGAAATCCCCGTGTTGTCCAGTTTGAAGCTTTCTGAAATGGACACTAATGGGCAATCACATTGTCAGAAATGCCAGCAAGGATTTTCTTTCTGCCAGCAATGGCATTGATGTTTGGACAGAGTCTGAGGTAATTGGAGGCATGTCTGTAATTATGTAAGTGAGGCATATTGTCTCATGCCACAGCAGAGCCAGGAAAGTATTTAGCAGGCAGCAAGTGGAAGAAGGTCAGGGAGAGGGTTATCCTTCTTGACATTGATGTGTTCTCCTTTGCAGTGCTCAGCAGAAGCTGAGCTCTGAGGAGCATGCACTTAAGCAATCCTTGTCCCTTTTGTGATGGTTTGGACTTGACATTTAACATGTTTTCCCTTTATTACTGACTGTTCACATACAATCTAGTTTAATAATGCATTTAGGAGTCCCTGGATGTTTAAGTTCCCTAGTTTGGCCCCAAATACCAGAATTTGTTTGCTTTCTCTCAACCATTCTTTAGATTTTTGGACCAGTTCTGACTAAACTAGTTTTCTAAGTAAACTGGACTAATATAGTGCAATGATTAGGATAACAGGGATTTGAGGATTCAGAATAGTATTTGCCTCTGCTTTCTAACTCCTATTTGCTTTTGGGAAGGCAGTTTTGTTTCTTAATATCAGTGGTAACAAATAAAGTCAATTCTGAGTGGGTTCACACAGTGTTCTGTGACATTCTGATGTCATATTCTATAATTGGCATCACCAGACCAAAGCAGTGGTAGATACAACATATTATAAAAAGTAGAAGCAGCTACAAGAAAGAAAAAGGTTCTATCTAATTATTAGGATGCTAAAGATAAAATACACCATGTAACACCATATCTAACAGTTGCACAGAGAATGACTTTGAAGATTTTTTTTTGGCTAATAGTGTATTTAAATTGTGTGCTATTAAACTAATGACAGGAAGAGCTTTATTACAGCACATTGTGAGTATTTGGTGCAGTCACTGTTCTAACAGTGTTTCTGCAACTCAGAGGAAGATTTAGAAGTGTCTCTGTTCACAGAGATCTGACTGTAGGCCTGGCACTCTCCACACACAGGAATGCTGAGCTCAACCAAAACACCAATTGCTTCATGACAGGAGGTGAACCTCAAGTTTCTGTTCTCAGGATTCAGCAAGTACTTTGTTATCGATAAGCAATTTGGCCACAATGTCTTTGTTAGGTGCTTGTTTATTTAATTACAGTGAGCTTGGAGCACAGGAAATTTGATTTTCTATTCAAGAGTGAGAAGGGTGAGGAAATGCAGAAAAAAGGGCTGAGGCACTTAACTCTTTACTCTCTGCAACTCCTGCCAGGGCTGGAGAGAGGTGTGGGATGTGTGTCCTGCCAGGGCTGAGGGAGAGGAGAGAGGGAATGGCCTTGAGCTGAGCCAGGGCAGAGTCAGATTGGGGGTGAGGAGAAATGTTTTGCCTGTTGTGGTGTTCAGCACTGGGATATTGCCCAGGGAGGTGGTGCAGTCACCATCCCTGGAGGTGTTTCAGAGGTGTCTGATGTGGCACTGCAGGATCTGGGTTAGGGTTTGGGGGTTCCAGCAGTGACAGGTTCATGGTTGGACTGGATGATCTTAGAGATCTCCAACCCTGATGATTCTATGATCTAGTTGTGTCTGAACACTGGATTCACAAATCACTGGACACTCTACATAAGGCAGTTTGAATTACTGAGACAAGATCAAACTTAATGCTGGAGCAAACAGATTGTGTGAATGTAGGTCACAGCTATTTAGCACCTTTTCTCAAAGGAATATTCCAGACAAAGATACATTTTTATGGTATTGTGGAATACAAAGTGGCTGATCAAATGAATGATACTAGGAAACTTGCAGCAAAGCCAAAATCATTGAGGTTAATGACAATAATGATTACTTGGAGCATTAAAGTTTCACACAGTGACCACATGGAAGTTCCTTGTGGCAGGTGAAGTCACCATAACTTCATTTCAAAGTGCATTATATTGGTAGGACATAAAAAAAATTGTCAATTCTGTGCTAGAAATGGCTGAAAATCTTTCAAGTATTTAAACATTTTCCTAAATTATATGTTCCAATGTGCAAAGTAACTGCTTTTGGGAAGTTCTGCTGCTTCAACTATTAAACACTTCTTTACATGCTAGTTTAAAAAATGCCTAGTTTAATAGCTCTTGCATCATTTGTTATGAAGACTGCACTTCATTCCTTGATAACTCTCACTCAGAATTAGAATGACTTGGCATTATCTTCATTCCTGAGAAAAGTGAAATGTAGGAAGTCTCAAGAGCACAGGATATAGGAAGAGTGTACAGGACTATCCAACTTATTTCTAGGAAAGAGAAAAAAAAATATCCCTCAGCAATCACAATTTCAGGTGACAGTATTAACCTATTTCAAACTTCCATGTGCTTTATCAGGAAAAATATATTTCACAGAATCAGTTGGGTTGGAAGGGACCACAGTGGGTCACTGGTCCCATCTCCTACTCCAGCAGGGCCAGCCCAGAGCTCATGGCTCAGGGTTGTGTCCAGAAGGTTCTGGAATATTCTCCAGTGAGGAGAATCCACAACCTCTCTGGGCAATCTGTGCTATTTCCTTCAAGTAAATTCTGGGAAACAAAACACTGGAAGTATGTGAAGTATGAAACACAAAATTCTCCCTGTATACATTTAAGATTTTTAAGGCATTTGAATGATGAAAAATAGAGAGAAAAATTTGAAGGCATAAAGTTAAAAGCCTGACTGTATCAAAATATGTGAGCAATGTTAGCCGTAAGAGAATTGTAATTCCCTAGAAAGACTCAGTGAGCAATATCAGACATTGTTTCATGATGAACCATCTGGAAGAACAGACTCCTAAATATCAGATATCAGAGGAAAGTCAAATATCATGTATTTTCTGTACTAAACACTGTCAAGTTGCACTTACAGTCACGAAATGGGTTAGATTTCATAGGCAGACAGTGAGAGCTGTAGCATTTAGTCAGTTATTTCTTTCACACAAGTGAACTGAGGGACACACAGTGTCACACTCAGAAAAGTATCTTTGTCTGACTTGTGTAGAAATTGGTGCTTGTAAGTCCTCAAAATCTCTTCTCAGACATTATGAAAAGACTTTGCATTCTGTTCTGTTTAACACATCGAAGTTTAGTAAAACGTAACAGTTACATATTTATGTTTCAGCAGCTGTTTTCTCTAATTAATAAATGACTTCAGACTGAAGGAGGGAAAGTCTAGGTTGGATATGAGAAAAAGGTTTTTCCCTGTTGTGGTGGTGAGACCCTGTCCCAGGGTGCCCAGGGAGGCTGTGGCTGCCCCAACCCTGGCAGTGTTCACAGCCAGGTTGGATGAGCCTTGAGCAACCTGCTCTGCTGGGAGGTGTCCCTGCCCAGGGCAGGGCTTGGGGCTGGGTCAGCTCTAAGCTCCATTCCATCCCCTAAATTCTATGATTCTATTATGACTTCACTATTAAGATTCTACATTTTAACTTGATTTTTGACTTGAAATATTTTTTGACGCTCTACGGAGAATGAGATTCTGTTGTCAGACACCATGCACTTACAAACCAGTTCTTCTGTTTGCAAAGAAAACCTTTAAAGCACAGAGTTCTCTAATCTAATCCTCAGTTCCTGAACTGATTTATTCATTTGGAGCATTCTAGTTAAGCTAGCAGAGATGATATTTAATTTTCAGTAGTACTGACTAACAAATTCCTTAGATAGGTGCCCAAGGGGAAAAAAAGAAATGTGATAGTACTTGACAAAAAGGAAAATCTACTGCTTCAGGCTGCCAGGTTTAGGGGAACACATTTGAGAAATCACTAATTGTGGAGAAGCTTTGTGTAATTAAACTGTTTGCTAACACCTGGCTTAAAAATAATGAAGAACAGACTGTCCAGTCACACCTATGCAGACATTTAGCTTTGGTTTAAGAGGACTAAATTTCAGTGTCTGCACTTCTTTATAGTCAATGGAGTTGTCTAAACCACCACTAAGCCCTGCTCATTTATTTTTGGAGAGAGAGAATATGCATTGAGCATATTGCATCTTTCCACTTCCATTGCAAGGAGAAGAAAGGATTAAAAATCCCCAACAAAACAGAACAACACAAACAAACCCCCAGGCTGGGTCACATACTGGGATTACAATACTGGTTTGAAGCCAATAAAACTCCTAGTAAGTCATAATGAAATGACCTAGGACTTGGTGCTGTATATAATCTCTGTGCTCTGCTCATACCACTTGTCTTGTGTAGAACAGCTCTGCAAACATCTGTGTTTTAAACAAAATTTCAGTTGAATGTTGCAATGAATTTTTCCTTTATGTTCTCTTAAAGGCAATTTCGTGGCGAGAGCTCATTAGAGCAGAGAATATCAGTGAAGAGCTGGTGTCCACTTATCTCTCTTTATTCAACCTCTGTGTTTCCTTCCCTCAGCTGTTGGCCTTGCTGCCTGTCCAGAACCTGTAATTCCTAGCAATGGGATCAAATCAGGAGATAGATATATGGTGAATGATGTTTTGTCATTTCAGTGTGAGCCAGGATATACATTACAGGTATTTCTTTCTTCCTTTCCTTTCTTTGAATTATACACTGTGGAATAATTGTGACAAAATGGCAACAAACTCACCCCAAATCTGTTCTGATGAAGGGACTGTAGTGTGTCCATAGAGGTGATTTAATTAGAGACTATGTGAGTGATTCCACGTTATAAAGCTATGAACTTTTGGCCTTTCTGGCCCTCAATAAATCTGGGCTGGCACATCTTAGATAAACATACCATTGAGCAGGAAAACCCATCCAAATGGACATGGAAATAACATGGTTAAAATGTTTTCTCTAAGAAATGATTGTAGTACTGTGCTATGTAGTCCTGTGGGTTTCCATTTTTGGAAGTGATTCCTCTAGGTGAAATTTTAAACAGAGTGGTAGCAATACCTCGTGGGATTTCTTATTCTGCTCAGGAATTGGAGAATTTAGTTGCTAAAGCAAATTTTATTCATGCTGCATCTACTCTTAAAAATCCTTCAAGGAAAGAAATGTTGTAAATGAGTTCACTGATTGGGATGTTCTCTGTTCACACACTGGTTTAGTTTCCCACCATAGACCTGTGATTGAGCTGCTGTTTATAAATGTCTCAGCACTATGTGGCAGACCTGTGATTGAGCTGCTGTTTATAAATGTCTCAGCACTATGTAAATTAAAGACTGAAAGCTCTTTTTCCTTCCTTCTTAGTTCCTCTAATTCATTTGCATATATTCCACCACTGGTGCTATACACTGGAAATAACTGATTTCAGAACCTTTTGCTTGGTAATAGATCCCTCAAAGGCAAAGTGAAATCTGTATCAGAGAAAGCAAAACTTCAGAGCTTCTGCTCCAGACAAGGAGAAAGTCATGATTCTCCATCTGAGGACTGACAGTTCAGTGTTCCCACAGCATATACATGATTTTCTTTGGTCTCAGCATTCCTTCCCATTCTCCTAAAATCCAGGCAGGATTCAGACTGAGCTCTAGGCTGGTTATGGGAACACCTGCACATGAGAAATCTCTCTAGGTAATCAGTCATACACTTAGCTTTTCAGTCATGTATGACAAATCAAGTATTTAAAACAATCCATTCTTACAGTTGGGACTATCCATGATGGGTTGGGACTAGATGATTTCTAAGGTCCATTCTAAGTCCTTAACCTACTAGGATACTATTCCCTTTGCATGTATAGCATGACTTGAAGCAGCTTCTGTCAGATTCATTCCATACCCATAGCAAAAAAGATTCCAGACTTGAGCAGAATAAAGTCTACCCTGCCCATGCTGAGCACTCATTGCTTAGTTAGTGCTTTGTGGATTGTTTAAAAGCAGCTGATGCTTCATATATAAACTACTTAAGTTTTTCTCTTCCCAGCAAAGAAATAGAATATTAAAGAAGTAGAATAGTAAAGAAGTAGAATATTAATATCATTTGGAAAGTACCTACTGATATTTTTATTACTGCTTTAACTACTGGAGGTTTTGAACTTGATTTTCTTGATTTCATCTTTCCCTTCCTGTATCCTTTGTAGGTGGCATGTCAGTAAGAAAATGAGATATTTGATGAGGTTTTTATGATATGGTCCCTTCAAAAGGACTCTGTGTCACTAAAGTTTAACTCCCAGATAGATTCTGACTTCTGTTTAGAGATTGCTAATGAGCCATTAATTCCCTTCCTGTATCCTTTGTAGGTGGCATGTCAGTAAGAAAATGAGATATTTGATGAGGTTTTTATGATATGGTCCCTTCAAAAGGACTCTGTGTCATGTCACTAAAACTCCCAGATAGATTCTGACTTCTGTTTAGAGATTGCTAATGAGCCATTAATTGGTTTTGATTTCAAGGTATCATTAAGCTCAGTATGTGATGAAATGCTGCATTCTGCAGATAAATCTCTCTCATTATAGCCAATGGGAACTGAAATTTGGTCTCCAGCCCTATTTTTTGGTTAGGATGGGACTCTGGCATGCTTTTGGCCTAGATGAAGTCCCACAGATCAGTAATTTTCACAAGCCAGAGATTATTCCTTGGTTTTGATTTCAAGGTATCATTAAGCTCAGTATGTGATGAAATGCTGCATTCTGCAGATAAATCTCTCTCATTATAGCCAATGGGAACTGAAATTTGGTCTCCAGCCCTATTTTTTGGTTAGGATGGGACTCTGGCATGCTTTTGGCCTAGATGAAGTCCCACAGATCAGTAATTTTCACAAGCCAGAGATTATTCCTTCCAGGCAGTTTGCATTGTGACACTTTGTGATTTAGACATTGCATTGTGACTGTGATTTGGAGGTGGATTCAGAAGAAAAATGTTAAGAAGGTAGATATACAAAACAATGCCCATTTGCCCTCAAAGTTAGAAAACAAGCCCACATATTTCCAGTAGTATAATGTAGATTATATGTTCTCATATTGCTTTTTTTTGTATGCATTGAGAGAAATTGAGCATTATTCATCCCCAGACTCAGAACAGTCTATTTCAATACAGAATCTACCTGGAAATCAGCCTGTAATAAACTTGGTTATACACCAAGAAATGTAAGTGTTTACACACCAAAAAATAAGTATCTGTTAATAAGATTAATTAATTGTTAATAAGATACATTTATTAATAATTTATTAATAAGAAGAATTGTTGGATTAAATTAAAAGTAATCTATTTTTTCTTCCTTTTTTGAGAGATTCTTTTACTGAATCTTTGTAGGAAAGTTGTGTGGAATTCTTAATGCATTTTTGTTCAGTGAAAACTTGACCCTGTACTAATGATGTCTTCTGGAGATGGAATAATTTATAATCTATGCATTTTTGTTCAGTGGAAACTTGACCCTGTACTAATGATATCTTCTGGAGATGGAATAATTTATAATCCAATTTATTTCATCTAAAAATCAACAATCTAATCTCAATCAGCTGTTTAGACTTTCACTGTGATGCTAGGGGTAAAAAACCACACTCCTCTAAGGGCTGATTCATAACAAGATGTTGTGCTAAAGCAGCAACTTTACTCTAAAATATCATCATTCTTTACTGTGCCCAAAGGTTAACATGGGCATCTAACTTGAAACTCTTTAGATTTCATGGGGTGACTTGTACTTGTATTACCCATCACATTCCACACTCTTTTCTCCCTCCTGTTTTCATGGAAAAATCTATCATTTTGCATGTGAAAAATAAAAGACATAATTCCTTTTTTTGACCTGGATTCAAAATGGGTAAACCTTTATGATGCAGCATCATCAAATTTTCTATCCATGCTTAAAATTAGTGCTCCTGAAATATTGAGGTGGAGTCATCACAGCAGAACATGGTTGAAATAAGTACAGGAAACCTTTGGAAGATACACATTGTTAGCCCTGACTTGGTGTTTTTAGATCTTGTCTCACTTAGAAAAAAAATTCAGCATTGTCAGTTCATAGAATATTAGCATAAACCCATCATGTGTTTGTGAGGAAGAGATCTGCACACAAAAATCCTGATCTGTGTTGAAGCTAAATGGGAATATCTTGTGTATGTCACTATCCTAACCCCATGAAATGCCTTTTGTCTCTAGGCAGTTCTTATCTGTAGCCCTTGAATAGATTAACAGCACTTTTGGTTTTATACTCAGAGGGATTCTAGCAAAAAATACTTCCTGAAAATGTCATAGCAGATTGTTCCTTAACTGTCCTACTTACATAAACAAATGGGACACTAACTGTGGAATCTGATGTAGATAAAAACTACTTTCATGAGCTTCTCTGAAGGTAAAGCCAAACACCTTCAGCATCCAAAGTCAATAGAAAAGAGTTTTACCAAAACAGCAATGAGGGTTTAGATGCTGCATGGACTCTGCTGTGGGAAATTGCAGACACATCCATGTCTAGCATGTTGCTCAGACAGGAGGAGTAAAAATGGGTCTAATTGAAAAGAACTAGCAATGAGACTCAGGTTCTTTGAGGCACAGTGTGTTTGCAGTTCAACAAGTAGAGATCAGCATAACTTTGCAGCATTTTCCTTTTTTTGCCTTCCCTCTAGCTGTGAGTTTACCTCGAGTCTGTAGAGAACATATTCACAGTTAGCAATAACAATCAGCTGTGGATTAGTTTATAATTGAGACTTAGCAGAAAAGTCAGAGAGCTCAAACTACTACCTGGAGATGCATAAGAAAGGTAATTGCTAGCTGTAGGATTAAGTGTCTCCCCACAGGAGGGAACTTGAAAAGACTGAAATCAGAGTGTGCTCTCGTTGGAAAGAGGCTTGAAGCCAGAGGAAAGATTTCATTTCCTTTTTCAAAAGATCTTTTCTAGGCCATTTTCTCTTTTTTTTTTTTTTCTTGACTGTGGTAGTTAAATTATGGCTTCCCCCTCGACTCCCATCAGAGAGGTGCAATCACAGAGGCTAGAAAGAGAATAAAATAAAACAACGTGATTGTGGAAGAGTTGAAAGAGGCAATAAAATAAAACAGGGAATATTGCATTAAGTAAATTATTTAAAACCTCATCCGTTCTCCAAGTAACAACGAGTGCATGCAATTTTTCCCCCTAAAAAGTTCCTTTAAGAAAAAGCTTAACATCCATTCTCCCAGTAACAACGAGTGCATGCAATTTTTGCCCCTAAAAAGTTCCTTTAAGAAAAAGCTTTTCATTAGATTGTTATCAGTTTGTAGTGTTTTTATAAAGAAAAGACTAATTTAATTTTTCAGCACTGTAGTGACAACTGATCTGGGTTTTTTTCCCTTCCAAGTAGTTTTCTGGGTGTACTTCAGTTTGGCTTTCATTCTCCCAGTAACAACGAGTGCATGCAATTTTTGCCCCTAAAAAGTTCCTTTAAGAAAAAGCTTTTCATTAGATTGTTATCAGTTTGTAGTGTTTTTATAAAGAAAAGACTAATTTAATTTTTCAGCACTGTAGTGACAACTGATCTGGGTTTTTTTCCCTTCCAAGTAGTTTTCTGGGTGTACTTCAGTTTGGCTTTCAGGAGCTGATTGCCTAAATATACTTAACTAAATGATTAATTAAAGCAGTTTTATTCCCTGCAATTCTCCACAAACTTTATTCAAGGTAGTGTGTGTATACATTCCAAATGATATGGGAGTAATTTCATCCAGTGGATTTTCCTTGACTGTACTTATTCATTATTTTCCTTATTTTTCCGAGAATGTGTTTGCTATGGACAAATGATATTTCAATATATCATCATATTCTGTTGGTAAAATGTGCTGCCTTGCTAAGCATTAGACTCTTAATACACTTGATAAAATAAATAAGAGATGCTAAGTGACTTGCACAAGTTTGAATATCCAAATGATTAAAACAGGAGCTAAACCTTGTTCTCAGTGCCATGTCTCAATCTTTCTATCAGAGCTGCTTTCAGTCCTGCCAGTTTATTCAGCCTTTACATCCCAACAGCAAAATGCATGACCTGAGTTCCTCAGAGGCCTGAAATGGCAAAAGAAGACTTTTGTCTGTGCTGCTGTTCAGTTTTCAGTTTGAACTGGTACCAGGCCAAACAGATCTGGAAGCATTTTGTAGTTGGTCCTAGGTGGCCACGCTGAAGTGAGTGGGATTAGACTTTGCAGCCATGGCATGTTTCACTTCCAGCTACCATGGGGTTCTGCTTGGTTCTTGGGATGCTAAAAACACAACAAATCAAACACAGCAGCTGAATAAAGAGGCTCTTGGACTCCTCCATCTGCCTGCCAAGGTGTTGCATATATGCACTGGGTCATGGTGGGAGGTCCTGTGGGAGGTCAAGGCCTGTTGATCATTCTTGATGATGGCATGGGCCATGTCCATACCATCTGCAGCAAGTAGGTGTGGAACAAATTCCTCTCTGTCTGCACTGCTCACCCAGATCAGTGGCTAATTCACTCTGGATTGCAGCCTAAAGATCAAAAACCAGACCCACACTGGGGATGGGATGCACTGGAATTGAAATAGGGAGTGAACTCCTTTGGCCATGGGAGTGCAGGTAGTTGGCTGCTCCTGCCTTATAACCTTACTTTTATTTACTCAGCAGTGTGAAGAGGGTTTCAAGTTGTCAGAGGATGATCAGTTGTTAGATCATTTATCCAATAGAAAATAGGAACATAAACCCTGAAAAGAGAGTTTCAAAAATCCATTCAGTAATTATAATGCAGTTGGTTAATATAGAAAAAAAAACCCAACCTGATAAGATTATCCAAGAGATCCTGTGTTGTTCTGCCTTCCAGGAAAGCCCCAGAAGGAGTATCTGTAATCTAACATTTTGC